>NC_133312.1:3019301-3256629 GCF_012295235.1 Primulina huaijiensis | reverse complement strand
TATGTATAATGAAATTTTTATATATTAATTCAATTAACATGGTACAATACATTGATTTTTTATATAATTAAATTTATATTTTTTGAATAAAAAATTCTCTTTAAAATATAAATTATTAATTTATGGATAAACTAATACATCTTTAAATTAATAAAATGTCATAGTCTCAACATTATTAATTTATAGAGGTTTTAGTGTCTATTAGATGAGAAGTTTTTTTTCGATATAATCCATATGAAATCCAAAGTTGAAACCTTTCGAGTTATTTTGGGATTTTATTTCATTTTAGGTTTAAAAAAAATTTATATATAGAATAAAAATAAATTCACATTTTCAAATTCATCATATACATATGTTCGTCAGCATCAAAATTCAAAGAGTCACAAATTAAAAGAGGTGACTTTGCCTCAATTATAGAGTTTATTTTGTTTTTTTACATACCGGGGAAACATATTATATAGGCAAATTTTATAATACACATTTATAATAATGTTGAGAAAACAAATTGAATACAATTATATACACTAAATAGAGATACAAAAGAATTTACTAAATTTAAAAAATAGATTATATATTTCAGAAAAGCGAAAGAAAACATAAATTATATAATTAGGTCAGATGAATTTTTTTTATTTTATTTTGATATAATATCACATATCTCAAGTTCATATTTCAACAAAAAATAACACTAACACAAAAATCACTTCTAATATAAATTTTCAAAATTTTCAATATTATGTTATAAGAAAAATATACTACTTTAAAGTTGTAATGTTATGTCGTATAATTTCTAATATGATGTCTCGCATCCACGGTGATATCCCAGAATGAGATCAAAGATTCATCTTATTTTTCCTAAAAACATACTCCCAAAATATCTTCCAAAACCATTCCTCCCTGAGAACAAAACCAAAATATTGCAAAACTTCTTGGCACTGCAGATGTTTCAAGTTATTTGATGATGCAGAACAAAAAGATTGGGAGCTATGCATTCAAAGATTCTGCAGCCACACAAATTTCGACACAAAAAGGTTCAATATAATCTTCAGGAACTATAGAAGATTAATTTGTATTCATATTTCTTCCCGTGAACAGCATAAAATTTTTCAATGATTGCAAAACATAGGGAAACAAACAAAACTCTAATCAATCAACAATGAACCCTCAACGTCCACGAGCAACATATGCGAGAGAAACTGCAGCCAGCAAAGTTGTTGCCGAGGACAGCAGAGTCCAAAAGCTCTTCTTCTTCTTCGCCACTGCTACCGAATTCTGAAGGAACTTCAGTTGCCTATTCAAGTTCTCTATTTTAGCCTCGTTGCTCTTGAAAGCATTCTTTATCATTTCCAATTTCATTACAAAAGCATATGTTCCTTCGTCATTTCTCAGTTTCCCACCAATCAAATCACCATTTCCTGCATCTTTCCCACCACCCATAGAACAAAAGTCTGTGGTTTCCTTCAACAGATTCAGGGCCAGTTCAGAGTTAGCACTTGCCAATTCAAGTTGACTTTTCATCGAGCCGAGTTCACTACGTGCTGCCTTTAGGCTATTTTCCAAAGAAGTAATTTCTTCCTGCAGAATTCGGCATTGGTTTTCTAACTCTATCTTATCTGCATACATTGCAACATTCTTAGCCTCCTCTTCCCTAGCTGCCTTGAAATTCTCCCCAATTATATTCTCCATTTCCAGAATCTTTCCCTCTAAAATGTGGGTAAGTTGTTTCTCTTCATCCCAAGATTTCTTGATTTCATCCCTTTCAAGTTTAACCCGCTCAAGAGTATCCCTGTAACCGACAACTTGAGATTCTAAATTGGTAATTTTCTCTACTTTATCACCACTAGATTTCTCCGATTCCAATAGAATAACATCAAGTGCATCCACTTGACTCTTAAATGCACCAACTTCAGCATCCAATCTATATTTAGCCTCCACCAAGATTGCATTTTCTTTAACTAAATCTTCAACTTTCTCTCTCGTATCAGCTAATAGCTTCAATGCATCACCCAAATCCTTCTCAATAGCATTTTTTTCGTCAATCAAATACTCAACTCTCTTCTCACCCAACTTCTGTTCTTCCAACAATCTTTCAATCTTCCTCCCCATCTCGTTCTGTTTTTCCTCGCCTTCAACAGACTTTGTTTCCAACTCGGCCATATTTGCACATAATACTTCCTTCTCCTCTCTCAAGCTCTCCACCATTTCATTTAATCCCCATACGTCATCCTCCAACTTACTTGTTTTAACCATTTCCGCATATTTCTCCTCTTCAATCCTTTCTTTTTCTTTAACAGCCACCTTGAGTTTTTTCAGCAATTCCTCGTTCAACTGATTCGATATAGATAATTTTTTCTCAGTCAAATTTGTTTCTCTTATCATCAATTCAATCTTCTTCTCTATCTCTTTCTTTTCCCCCAACACACCATCGTATCCAACCTGCAACGTTTCCATCTCAACTTCTACCCCTCTTTTTCTTTCCTCCAATTCGATCATTCTGTCTATCAGCCCCTCACACTCCTCAATCTGTGCATCGAGTTTGCCCTCCATTTCATCCCTATCCAAGCAAACTCTTCTCGAAACTTCCCTTTGACGTTCCAATGCACCTTTAGCCTCACTCAGTTCCCCACACAAACTCCCAATCTCAGCTTCCTTTTCATTAATCACTTTCCTCAACCCCGTCATTTCACTCTCCAAATCCTTCATTTTTCCCTCAGTCGCCTCACCTTTCTGATTCAACTGCTCAGCAACAAACAAATCAACCACAATCCTCTCCAGATCAAACCTTTCCACCTTCTCGCTCAACTCAGACCGCAACACCTCCCTCTCAGAATCAGAGCGAGTGAGCTCCGATTCCAGAGATTTGTTAGCCTGCAGAAGTGATTCCACCTGCTGACGGCGCTCAAATGCCTCCTTCAGAAGCATTTGGTTGAGGGATTTGAGATTTTTAAGTTTCTCAGAAGCATCTGAATCCATGGATGCAGAGACCACCACCAAATCCTCCTCCTCTTGGTTGAGGGATGGTTTCTCTTGGTGGGATTTGGACACTTTCTTCTTTGCCATTTCTATATGGAATATTTTTGGTAAACAAGTGGTAATTTGTATGGCTGTGGAAAATGTGAAATGTAGAACCTCTCACTGTATGGAGATAAGGGGGCTGTAGAGGAACGAAAACGATTGTTTTTGGGCTCTAGGGTTTCTTTTCAAATTCAAATTTTGGAGGGCTCGGACTACGAGATAACATGCCTATACGATATATATAGATATATATGTATCATTTTAAAAAAAGAAGCACTTGGAAAATTTATTAACAAATTTATCGATGTAGGGGCAGTGATTTGGGATCATGTAGGTGGTGTGGTGGGTGCAAAGGCTAGTAACATAAGACATTCAGGACTGGTGAAGGGAGCGGAGTTCGTCGTCATTCGTTTTTGTTTTGATTTTTTTCTACATTTTGGGTTATCAAATTTTTTCACATTTATTCGGATTCTCTAAAAATAATGCAAGTCGTAATTCAACTTATTGAAGATTTGGGTGCGTATGGTGCTTTAGTATTGAAAGTTTGGGAACTTATCAGAGCTCCAGGTTTTCTCTCTCTTTAGCATATACTGAGAACAACTAATGAACATGAAATCATCTATCTAAAAAAATTTGTGTATCTTTAACGAACATAGAATGGCACCGTAATGGTTGTCATATTTGGTTTGATGCTATTGTAACGAAAATATTGATCTATTAGAATAAATTCTCTCTCCAAATCTTCTCGGTTCACAAAACTTTTTTCATAATTCTATGAATCAAAAACGAAATCGGGTAAATTGAAATCATAAGTTCGGATCTTTTATACAATGGACCATACAAGTAATAGACATCTTCAAAAATTAAAATGGTGCAAGAAACTTTTTGAAACACTCTCGCAAGTTCTTTGTTTGGTGTATAAGATGCTAGAATTATGGTAATAATACCTTCATATAAGTTTATAGGATCCAATTTCAATTTGGTTATGCTAGGCTCTCTTTTTCTGTCAACCTCACATACCCAAATCAACTTTGGACCATTAAATCTAGCATTCCATCATTCTTAAGAACCCAACTCTATAATCCACAGTATTAAATGAATAAAATCTCCACCAAAAATTCATATCTTGAGCTGCCACAATTATTAGTGAATTCAAAGTATGCATCAATTTTGCTTTTTGGGTCACCCAAATGTAAATTGAACACATGCTTTCAACTATCGCTCAACATGTGCGTGACTTGACGGAAAAGACTGCCCAGTAAGATGGAAAGAAATATTAATTGCCGCATTTTCAAGTTAACAAGGATTTAGCTACGATCAAAAAAGGCCGCGAGTTCCACAAAACTGGAAGCATAAGGAAGGAGGATTGGATTAATGGAAGGTAACCCATAATTCTATCATTGATTTACACATGAATATTCTCTACTAAACCCCTCCCAAAGGATGAACAAAGCTCTCCAAATTAAGAAAAAGAAGCAAAAAAAAGGGGTAGATCCCGTTTCGAAAAAAGAAAAGAAAGTTATACACCCTCAACTACAAAAATTTCCTATTCCTGCAAACATTTTCACCATTTCTGGAGTCTTCGACGTACATTACCTACAATTTTCAAATTGTAGTCGATAATCGTGTGGATTTCCCCCATTCACCACAAGCAATATGCAGTAGGACTGGATGGATTTTCAACTCTAACCCCCGGACAACAATCTTGGCCTGCTATTGCAATGGTCCAAGTACCTAGCACCATCAAGCAATCAGAGGTATTTCCCTGATGATTTCCAAATTCTACCCTCAAGAGATACCACCATAACTGTAACGTCATCATGGTACTTCCTACGATCTCCTTGTGGAATATCCAGAAGCTCGTGAAAATCCATTCCTACACCAAGTGCAAATTTGGTTCAGAGCGGCACCTTTTGAGTGAACTTTGTTATCCAAAAAATAAAACATTGAAATCGGAACAGAACAAAATATAGTGCTTTACTGAAATAAAATTAACTTGTCCAAACGAATGGTTCAGCCAACCTACAGGTCATACTAATCAAGCTACAGTCAGCCAAGGAAGATGTAACATGCTCATGGTTAAAATCTATTTATCCCGTTATACCCACTAGCTAGTAGATATCTTATTCGTATGAAAGAACTAACACCTAACAAATTCTTGACCCCAATGCATAACAAAACCATAACACAGTTCAAAACAGATTTTCGAGGTTCAAACTGAATAGTTAATTGAGTTTTTAACTTTTAAGCTCACTCATTGGCAAACCACCATCAACTAGACCAAATGGCCAGAACGGGAAATCCAGGATAAATAACTCTGAAAAATACAAGGATCCCAATTTGCCTGTTTGTAATGTGTTAAGTTGTGATATTAAGCCAATAATGGGATTCACTGAACTAGGTTTCGTGAAAATTATTCAGGACTCGGAATATTTTATACCAGGATTTCCAACATTGTTCGTCATCAAGCTTTGCTTATCAAGATCAAAAGATTCTGACATAGGCTTATCATTAATTTTGTGCCTACATTTCGAAATAGGGGAAAGGTGCATTGATTGTGCAGTGGTCCCAAATCTACCATAATTAGGATAAAAAGGCCTCCCAGCTGACCTTGAAATTGGGGGAACGAGGTAGAAATTGAATACATATTAGCATCCACTGATGTCCATCATGTTGTAGACATTGGCAGAGCATTGGTTCTCAATGCAATGAAAGAAAATTCTATGAATAATTTTTTTTATTGTATGAAGAAAGAAGATTCACCAGCTTTTCTCGCAGCACGGAACAAAAGCTCCTCTATCAGGTGCTGAGCAGGATCTCCATCGGAGTTCCTCTCCATAAAAGTCTGTACACGCAACACCACCTCTTGATTGCTAAAATATTGATACAAGCCATCAGATGAAAGCACCAAAAACTGATCTCTGGCTGACAGTTTGTGGTGGCGAAGAGAAGGTGAACACGATATGTAAGGGGTGGTACCAATATACTCATTCCGAAACATTTCTAACAAGGCATCATTTAATTTTTTCTGCACCAAAATACAGTTCAAACCATAAGAGAGGCTAGGCATATGGACATCAAAATATGAAGGAAGATTTGACAAATCAAACTACATGAGCTAACACACTTGAGACCATCTTAACAGCAAAATAATTATGCTTGATATGTATATGTTTAGTAAAGAAATGCAAAACAAACAAAGGAAACTGAAGAAAGTAGCAGAGTCAATGGAATTAAAGATGAAGGGTAGATAGATAATAAAACAATTTTTTTGTGGGATCAAATCACAGCTGAATTCATGTTTGATTTATTCAATAATCTTTAGTATTCATGATAATTTCTCACATTTTCGCATGAATAATTTCTAGAAAAAGTTTAAATTATGCAAGAAAAGGAACATGAACCGCGAAGGTAGTGAACCACATCCAAGTCACGTTCAACACATGCTAGTCAAAAACTGTTTGGTCTGTGTATACAATTATTGATAAATTTGTGTATTTTCCACAATGACCATAATACCCTTGGATCCTTTTCAAATCTACCAAAGAAAACCAACGAAAGTAATCTTGAACTACGGCCGTATCTCTCTTGGAATGCCAAAAGTGATAAAACAACTGGGAAAGGATTTTCCCCAAAAATCCCAACACATCTAAAGCTTGATTAAAAGGTAGACCTCGATGGCGTTCAACCCTTGCATCTCCACCTTCTACAGCTTGAGTTATTCCAGTACTTGTTTAGATTTTCGCGGGTTCTTATTTTTCTCCACTTCCTTTTTTAAGGTCTGATAAATCTATGTTTGCACTTGAGCGAATGAAGTAGGTGGAATTGAGTGAAAATAAGGGACAGTGTTAATATTACTTAGTTATCCCTGACACTAATCTAAGATGAAGCATCACATAGGCATGGAAGGATGCTTCCTTCTTGTCAACAGCGGCTTTCATAAGCCCGCTGATTATGTGGGTATGAGGAAAAAAACGAACCAAACATTGAATGACTCATGATTTTGCGCATAATCCACACCTAATCCATGACATCAAACATGACCATAGAGTAAATGATATTTCATAATTAATTGATTGAGCAGAAGCCCTTAATCCACCTAAAAAGGAATAATTATTATTTGATCCATATCTTAACAGAAGAAGTCCAACTACCATTGCAATGTTATACTCCAACATTAAATAATGACTCAGTTGATGTTAAACCCCAATCTACACCCACAAACACATGGCAGAAAAAAGAAGAAAATGACTGACAAAATATTAAAATAAATAGTTACCATAAAGTTTTGTGATTCCAAAAACATTCAAGCAATAATTGAGAAAAACCAACTGGCCGAATTTTCATGTAAAAAAAAACAATGAAAATTTTTTCTACCTCACAAACCCATCTCATCAACATTTCATACAAAAGAACTTATCAGGTTAAAATCTAACTTGTTTTTCCTCAATTTCCTTAGCTCATTTGCTGAAAAAATTGTTGTTTTATAATTTAATTGTAACAGAGAAATCTAGCAAAAATTACCCAAACTGAGTCTACATATTTTCCTATCTGAAGAAGCACGGGTAAAAAATTTATTGCACTGTACACTAATTTTTTTATAAGAAAACCCCAATATGTTATTGAATATAAAATAAAATAAATGGGGACAGTTATATCGTAAACATGTATCGTATACATATATAAATTATTTTATCCAAGTTAACAATATTTATTAATCCTGAATATTCTAAAATTATTATGTTGGTGAAGCCTCTAGATAATATATTATACATATATTCTCTAATTATTCTAAAGTCTATATATTCTTAGGTCATTTTCATCAGAGCATTTCATTAAGATTTTTTCAACTTCATAGAAATATTTATGATTAATGTTATTATTTTTAAATCATATTCATCAAAATATTTCAGGAAGCAAAATACTAGTTTTGAATTGTTGAATTTTTCTCTATGAAATTGGTTTTCCAGAAAATTTTCAATTTCTGGGTATATTTTGAGATGAGAAAAAATTTAGAGTGTTTTTTTTTATAATTTTCCCCATACAATAAGTCATCAAACTGTATAACGTATTTGAATAAATTTCCATATATTGTATTACGACGTATTTCATAAACATCAAAGTCTTTATAAATCCAAGTAGAGAAATCCAAAAGCGCTTCAGTCAATAAAAGATCAACAGTATTAGAAAACAAAGGTAAGAATGTCAGACAGGCATCCACATGGGTCAATCAACAAACCTGTTTGAGAAATCCAGCCCCAAATGCACGAGTTACTTTAAGACGGCCTTTAACCCTGTCATTCACTATGCAACTAGAGTCATCAGGGTGCTCGTTCTTGATTCTAATCACTTCCTGTAAATTTTATCATATGATATAAAATGAATAAGAAACTCAGACCTCTTTAATGATGAAAATACATTTAAAAATGCAAAAGTAAATCACATTCTCCTAAGTATTTGATGGCATGTCTTCTCCAGCTACAACATTCATATCATTCAAAGTATCATGACATTCACGAGAACAAAAAAACTTACAATCATTATGGCTTTAAGAATAACTTTACCCAAATTTCAGAACAATCAAGCAATCAAGAATTATTCTCAACAAAAACGATAACTTGGTTAAGAAGCATCAGTGGGTTGAAGAGTAGAAGACATCTAGAAGACGATACAACTGCAAATTGATCAAGAATGTCTTCCCAATCATGCAGTAACTCAGTCAAGGAATAAAGAAAAACCAAATTTTCGGGATGCAATTGGATACCTATATATAATATAGGTGAGCAGAACACCATAAAATTCATAAATAAGATAAGAGTAGATCACACCCATCTTAGACAAAGAAAGCCAACTGTCAAGCTGCCGAAATGGATACAGGATACATAATTAGCTAAAAGGCAATTTCAAAAATAGCATGTAAGATTTGTGGATGACAAACTTCCTGCATTTGCCTCAGTTCACTCTACTTAACTTTGAGATTTTCAGTCAAAGCCACAGAGCATTTTTATTAAATTTGAACAGAGCTAACTCAAACTGGTCATAGATTAAAGGAGGTCATATAACTCCCAAGCACATATTAAGACGCCAAAGTTTGAACATTAGAACTTGAAAAGAAACACCACAACCATGCTTTGACATTTAAAAAAGATAAAAGTGGAACTGGGGGAGCTGACCTCCTGTATGCTCGTGCTATGGTCAGTGGACAACTGCAGAGCAGTCAACTCAATAGATTGATTTGTGTGAGCTACATTAACCCTATTACGCTCCCTCTCGCACACATCTACAGACTCTTCGACAATGTCTCCGCTATTGAACCCAAGATCCCCGTGAGTACGTACTTCTGAACTACTACTGACCTCTTCAAGTTCATACTGTGCTACGATAGCCCGACTATCCCCAACGTTCATCGTATACACATCTTCATCCCTCATCAATACAACCAACAAACAAGACCCCATCAATGCAAGCTCTGGGTACCGATCAAGAACCCTATCGGTCAAATCCAAATATGCTCGCTCAGTAATTTCAAGCGCTCTAGACATTGCACTCAACACCAATTCGTGATCAACTACTCCTACCTTCCGCTTCCTACCAATTCTACTCACTTTCTTCTCTTCAGTTTCCCCATCATCTGCAATATTGTTTTCCCTCAGTTCTCCATCTGCTTTATGTTTTCCCTCCAGCCAAAATCTCCATGGAAAGAACCTCTTACTGCCCTTATCCTTAGGCCCATTCGGTAACCCGTCCTTCAGTTTTGCCGACAGTAAGGACCGCCTATTCACTGCTGAGCTAGAATTACTCACGCACAATGCATCATCAACAGAGAATGCAAATCTATCAGAACCCGATAGATCAACCCCGTCTTCTGGATCTTCCTCCATTAAAAATTCCCATAATCTCCTCCTCTTAACTTCGACATGTTCCCCTCCAAAGAGAACTTTTTTCACTGATGATTCAGAACCACCTTCTTTGCTGTCTTCAGACTCTGGGACAATGTCTGTGTTAAGGTTTGATGGATAAGAACTATCGGTAGTATCTGCGTTCAAAGCTGAAACTGTATCATTTGTGTCCCAAAACAAACCCTCTAATTCACTATACATGGCTTTGTATAAATTGCTCATCAGGAATTCAGGGCCATCGGGTCCATTAAATCCATCGTAGATTCCAACAAAGAGCCAACCCAGTTCCTCTGACACAACAACATGCACCCGATCCTCCCCCGCTTTTCCTAATGCCCATTGTACATTACTGTCACATTCCATCTCTGCAGCTTCTCGGCTGCTATCATGTCCGGCCATAACATCCTTCTGGCCACCCCCACCTCCTCCAATAAAATTCCGTACTGGGACCACCGAAAAGTTTCGATACAAAGCCTTTCGAATTCCTGAAATCACCTTCTTCTTTCTCTTCTTTACATACATTCCCCCAAGAGGAGCCGAAAATGGCACCCCTCCACTCCCATTGTTATCGCCACCAGCAGCAGCAGAAGCAACAGCATCAAGCGGTCCAGAGACAGCTCCCCGCTCGATTGGGCCAGACATGAAAAAGGCCCTCTCTAGTGGGCCGGAAGGTGCCTCGCCCCCACTTCGAGGAACCCGCTGCAGTGGCAAGGCGCAAAACGACGATGTACTCTCAAATCCATCTAGCATTACATTACTGCCACCCCTAGGCAGCCCAGCCACAAAACCCTTGCCGCCGCTGCTATTAGCATTTTGAGGGGCGGCAGCATTCATGGCATCGTTGCAATTATCTTCAAGCTGCAGGACAGTTACGGGAGTGGAAGAGTTGGCACTAACCGAAGCTCCAGAAATAGCTCGGAACCAAGTTTCAGGCAACCCAGACGATTTGGATGGCCTCGTATGAGCAGTGGACGAATCATAGAAGCGAAGAGATTGAGTGGGCGAAACGAAGCGATCGGAGTTCATGGGAGAGACGAAGCGAGCGGAAGACCGGACGTAGCAGAAGGAGTGGCCTAGGGTTTCGTCGAGCGGCTCCGCATTGACGCCGAAAATGAGGTCCGGATCGGTCCCGTTCGGCCCGGCAGCAGGACTGAAACATGGAAAAACCTGCGAAAACCCGGCACCCATCACATCCCACGATTCATCTCCCTCCACCAACCCCCTCAAATATATATAAATTTTGAAACAAAAGCTTCGCAAACTGAAATATATACACACACACACACGTCAAAAAGAGAATTGACTCTCTGTTTATCAGTGGTGCGTTTGTTTTTGTTGTCTCTCAGGGGTTAGAGAGAGAAGGTAGAGTAGGTGCTGCTACCACGGTGAGCTGGGTTTTATTCCTCTGCGTCTCGGCTTCTGTGCATCTGCATGAGGAAGATGACATGTTGGAGATTGGAGGGCACTTTTGTCAACAACGTACAAACACTTTACATGATTGGACCATCAAAAGGCCTCGAGAGGGAGAGGTTTTTGAATTTTAATGTTTGGCTGTGACTGCTGACTTGGCAACCTAATGCCAACCCCCCCCCCCCCCCTTTTTTAAATTTTTCAAATTTTTGGAGGGATGGGTTCAACCCTAGTCATTTAATGAAAATATTCTATAAATCATTACTGGAATGTTTATATATAATTTTGTCATTAATTGTTTTTTTAATTATATATATATATACATATTTTTTATTTTTTTATAGTGGATGTGCTATTCATTTAGTAGATGTATAATTTTGATATTCTTTATCGCGTTCAATATGTAAATGTCATTTCAACCGAGAACACAGAAACGGTTGATGGACATGATATCAAAGTTATGTTTATATAATCGATTTTTGAAGTATTTTTGTTAAACAAAGTTATAAATTAAATTTGTTAATTCAAAATCAAGATTTTTATATTTTTTGTAAGTTTTTTAAAAATAATATTCTGATTTTTTTAAAAAATACATAAATTTAATTTTTCATGATAATATTATTTTTTTTCTCAATTATTCTACATAAATAAAGTATTATAATAATGTCTTTATTAATTATCTGTACATTTTCTATATAAATTTTCTTAGAAATTTTTAATCGGGTTTTTGAAACCTATGAAAAGATTATTCTTTTGGATATCAACTACTAACATATACAAATTTATTTCGAATTTTCTGCTAACTGATTGAAGGTCGGTTTGTGTAGTTGACAAAATGGATTAATAACTTTTAAATATTATTTCAAATTTTTCTTTTTTAAAATCTGGATGCACTACATAAAGCAAAAGGAGATTTTTTGTTATAATAATAATAATAATAATAATATATATAATAATAATAATATATATATATATTCGTTAATATAGTTATTTGATTAATTGAGGTAATTTTTATTTAAACAACCAATAAATTAAGTAAACTGAAGAGATAGAGCCACTTTTAAGCTGGAAATGTATGGGTAATGGAACAAATCTTGAGAATGCACAAGCCAAGCTCAAAAACACTTTTTGAAACGCAAGAGTTCTGGTGTTGGATATGACAATATCTTCGTGGAAAATAAATTTTAGTGGGAGATTTTAGTTACTCATTTCGTTGGTTCTCAAAACCAGCCCACAAGAAGAGAGAATCCAGGAGGATTAAGTAACTCTTGAGCTATTGAGCTAGCCTTCTTGTATCAGATTTTAAAACTACGAAGCCGTGCCGAAGGTTTGACAGTGGGGCGTAAGAAACGACTTAAGATTGCGTAAAAGACAAATTACTTCGGCTACAAGTCTAGCGCAAGATATGATCAATCAACACAAGGAAATCCTCCTAAAATGGACAATTTTAAAGAAATTCTAGCTACAACCACTTATAAATAAACATCATATCCCCTAAGCCCAATCAATGTTCCAGCAGCCTACACTATCTAATGTTTTAACTTTGGATTCAGATTGATCAGAAACGAGAAACACAATCTGCCAAGTGCTAAGAACAGATCTAGTTGAAAGCATCTATCAGCACTGCCTAAGCTACTGTTCTATTGAAATATGAGGATGATCAGCACAAATTTTGCAATAAAATTTGCAAAAATTATGACAGGTGCAAGTGTCTACTTAGGAAGAAGAATCGCTTGGCGCTTCTCCAAATTCAAGTTGATGGCAAGTTGGCATTCTCCAATAGAATGTCTTTCGTCTAGTGTCCTATAACTTCGTCTTGATAACCTTGATCAGATTATCTCGGTATCCTTTTGACAGTCAAAACATATACCATACTATCTCAACTTTCAAGGCTCTGAGTTTCTTGATTCTATTTCAAAAGCACGATGAATTGATATCAGTTATTCATTGCAATACTACTATATTATAAGCAAGATCCCCTGACACCAAATTAGCAACAAGTGTGGTAGAATCTTCAAGGGCACGCCATGTTTTGTGTAGTTCAAGTTTCTAATGCACAACAACAAAAAATCGTCGTCTTTGAAAAAATCCACATTAGTCAATTTATAACTAAAAACATAAATCACAGACAGGCGATCAAGAAGAAAAAAATAAAGTCAAACTTGTGAATAAGCAAACAATTCATCCCAATCATTAACAACATTACAAAAACTTTAAGTTTCCTATCAAAAAAAAAAAAAAAAAAAAAAATAAAAAAAAAAAAAAAAAAAAAAAAAAAAAAAAAAAAAAAACATTACAAAAACTTTGAAGTTGTATGTCTGAAAAACATGATCACTCCAATAAACAAGGACTGAGCAAGATTCAAGCATAACTCATAACAAGGGATCCACTTACGGTAAGCTCCATCTCTAAACTAACTTTCAAATTCCCACTCAGCAAATCGTTTCACCTAAGAACCTTGACCAGTAGAGGTCCTTGAATTCCGAAAATCTTTTTTCAACTGTCACCCTCTTCATACATGCTGACTTAGTTTTATCTGGGAGAGAAGCAGCAATCTTCTCCCACCTCATGGGCACATCCTTTGGAAATGCCTTTAATGCATTAAGCAAAGCTAAATCCTCTCCAGCACTCCATCCACTCACTTTCCTCTCATCTTCCACATTTGTATGGATCGTACCAATTCCACCATCTCCGGCCTCATCGAGAACTCGTTTATCGACAGGCTTACGATCCTTTAGAAACTTTTCGAATGAATCTTGATCACTAGCCTTCTTCACTCCCGTTACTTTAGCTTTCAATATCACACTCATAAATAAACATCATATCCCCTAACCCCAATCAATGTTCCAGCAGCCTACACTATCTAATGTTTTAACTTTGGATTCAGATTGATCAGAAACGAGAAACACAATCTGCCAAGTGCTAAGAACAGATCTAGTTGAAAGCATCTATCAGCACTGCCTAAGCTACTGTTCTATTGAAATATGAGGATGATCAGCACAAATTTTGCAATAAAATTTGCAAAAATTATGACAGGTGCAAGTGTCTACTTAGGGAGAAGAATCGCTTGGCGCTTCTCCAAATTCAAGTTGACGGCAAGTTGGCATTCTCCAATAGAATGTCTTTCGTCTAGTGCCCTATAACTTCGTCTTGATAACCTTGATCAGATTATCTCGGTATCATTTTGACAGTCAAAACATATACCATACTATCTCAACTTTCAAGGCTCTGAGTTTCTTGATTCTATTTCAAAAGCGTGATAAATTGATATCAGTTATTCATTGCAATACTACTATATTATAAGCAATATCCCCTGACACCAAATTAGCAACAAGTGTGGTAGAATCTTCAAGGGCACGCCATGTTTTGTGTAGTTCAAGTTTCTACTGCCGAACAACAAAAAATCATCGTCTTTGAAAAAATCCACATTAGTCGATTTATAACTAAAAACATAAATCACAGACAGGCGATCAAGAAGAAAAAAATAAAGTCAAACTTGTGAATAAGCAAACAATTCATCCCAATCATTAACAACATTACAAAAATTTTGAAGTTGTATGTCTGAAAAACATGATCACTCCAATAAACAAGGACTGAGCAAGATTCAAGCATAACTCATAACAAGGGATCCACTTACGGTAAGCTCCATCTCTAAACTAACTTTCAAATTCCCACTCAGCAAATCGTTTCACCTAAGAACCTTGACCAGTAGAGGTCCTTGAATTCCGAAAATCTTTTTTCAACTGTCACCCTCTTCATACATGCTGACTTAGTTTTATCTGGGAGAGAAGCAGCAATCTTCTCCCACCTCATGGGCACATCCTTTGGAAATGCCTTTAATGCATTAAGCAAAGCTAAATCCTCTCCAGCACTCCATCCACTCACTTTCCTCTCATCTTCCACATTTGTATGGATCGTACCAATTCCACCATCTCCGGCCTCATCGAGAACTCGTTTATCGACAGGCTTACGATCCTTTAGAAACTTTTCGAATGAATCTTGATCACTAGCCTTCTTAACTCCCGTTACTTTAGCTTTCAATATCACACTCTCCACCGTGTGCTTTCCTTTGAACCCCTTTGCTATTGCCTCCCATCGCCCAGGTTGCCCAGCTGGATGCTTTCCCATCAACTTCCTCAACACGTCCTCATCCGTGCTACTCCACTCCCTCTCCTCGAATTTCTCTTCAATCAATGCCCCGCAACTATCAGCCTCCTTCTTGTCCGAATCAAGGGACGACCCAAACCCATTAACACTCGTTGATTTATCGAAGAGCCCATCAAATCTGACCGGATCTTCACATAGTTTTCTGTTGGGTTTCGATGATTTTCTGTTCGATTTTTCATCCGTATCAACAACCTCCTTGGGAATTTCCTCGATAATGGGACCGAGTCCGACACGAATATCACCAGCGGTAAGGGAAGGAGGGGCAAAGGGCCCGAGAAGAAGGGAACATGAAAGCCACAAAAGAAGGGATTTCTGGGGTTCTAAATCGATGTAACGAAATGCTATGTAGAAAATGGCAACTGAAAGAGAAAGGGAAACAAAAATTGTAGGCTTGTGAATATATGAAAACGATTGATTGGATTCGGGATCGGAAGGTTGGGCCAATTGCTTCGATTGGATCAGCAATCTTGGTCTACTTTCGTATTCATCCAAGAACTCCATGCCTGTGCACAAGATCTTGTTTCCCCGTTATTGCTATGAACTAAATATAAATAGGTATTTTCAATCGACATTTTTACCATTTTACCCAAAACACATATAACTCAAGTTTTATAAAAAAAAAAATAATATTTTTAACCTAACGCGATATATTCAGATTTCTCCGCTCCATAATTCCTTATGTTTTTAGTTTTATCGGCCAAGTCAAAACTACTTGAGCTCGTAATGGCTTATGTGATGTCCGAAATCGAGTTTTTATTATTTAATAATATACAAAAATTCATGTGAGACGGTTTCATGGATCAATTTCGTGGGTCGACTCTCTTATTTGGGTCATCCATGAAAAAGTATTATTTTTTATGCTAAAAGTATTACTTTTTATTGTAAATATCGGTAAGTTTGACTCGTATAAAGATTCGTGAGAACGTTTAATAAGAAATCTACTCTTAATAATATTAAAAATGCATTAGGATGAACTGTGGAACTACGTATCTATACAAATCTCGTTCCATCACGGTAGCTGTGAATCCCTTGTCCAATAGGCCTACGAAAGAGATTTCATGTGTTTATGCTATTTTTGTCTGTTTAAATTGTTTTTCATAATGTCAATTGATTATCACTTTGTTGTGATGTAGTGCATAAATCTTCTCAACTCTTCTGATACGAGGGAGGTCTAGATTGGATTTCAGGTGATATCGAAAAAACCTCCAATCTTATGTAACAATTTAAAAAATAATGTGCATGTGATGGTTTTTTTTACAAAATTATTTTTCTATGATGATGATACCCGCTACCGTTATCTTTTGGTGTGATTCATCGGTTCTGCAAATCCTTGTAGCATGTACAAGGATTGATGAAGTTGTACAACGAAGCGTGTGATTCATTCATCGGCCCCTACAAATCCTTGTCTTCCAAGGGTCGATACCTTGTTAGCGTGCAAGGATGCGAGTGGGCACTGCACTATACAGAGACTCTTCGTGCGTGCTCGTTCACAACATTTTTATTTTTATATTTTTAAAGTTAAACCAACTGCTAGTCCTTGTTAATTTTAAATAATTAATAAAATGTATTAAAATTTTAACAAAATGTAGAAAAAATCATAAAATTAATAATAAATAAGAAAATTGTATTAAAAAAAATCATAACATTATGATTTACAAAATACAACCATTTGTCTATAAATAAATGTTATTATATATCTTCATTTTACATATAATCTTCAATTTTTTTACACAATTTAATCCACACAATCTCTAATTTTTTCACACAATTTAATTAGCATTCTTCGATATTTATCGAGGCATACATAAACTCTTCATCATCAGATGATGAAATTTTCGTCTATGATCCACCAATTTTTCTTCAAGACAATAAGACCATCAATAAATAAATGGAATAAGAAGTTGTTGTGCTTTAATTGGGAGAATCAAACCATGTATGTGACTACAAATGAAAAAAAACGAAAACGTGTTGTTGGAGTTGAGAGATTATAAGATTAATTCGCTGATACACGTCTACATCGAGAAATATTTTTTAAAAGTGATTCCAAATGATGGTATCTTTTTTTTTTATTTTAGAATTGTGAAAGATTTACAAACCATTGTAACTTATTTTGTCCAATATAAGAACGCATCCGCTAAGCTCGGATTGTCATCACTTTAGAAAGATTTCAGTTGTGGTCTGATAGCTTGCATATGATGTTACATTCGATGTTGTCGACGAATAGTTGAGGATATGTGCATCGACAATGTTGGACTGTTTTAAAACATGTTGCAGGAAGGTGTACGATATATTTTATGAGCAGTATTTGAGGCAATCAACACCTGAAAACGTTTCTCGGCTAACTGGTAGAAGAGGATTTCTCGGTATGCTTGGAAGCATTGATTGCATGCACTGGACTTTAAAGAATTGTCTGACATCTTGGGCAAGACAATAACAAAGTGTACACAAAAAAAACATTCAATCATACTACAGTCGATTGTTCTTAAACCTTGCAAAGGGTGAAGCCCCTCCAATGTGATTCGAGGTGAGCGGGAACAAGTACAACATGAAATACTATCTCACCGATTGTATTTATCCATCTTGGGCTACCTTTGTGAAAACCACCCCTCAAACTCTCTCACAGAGAAACATATAATTTTTGCACGATACCAAGATACAGTGAGACAATATGTTGAACGAGCATTCGATGTACTTCAAACATGCTGGCAAATAATGAGAGGTTCATCTAGCATGTGATATTTAATTGATTTAGATTATATTATGAAGACATAATATGTGCCTGTCGACCCAAACGTTGTCCCTTCAAGAGATTTTATCATAGAGTTCAACATCTTTCTGGATCGACGTATTGTCATCCGAAATCGAGAATTGACCTCATGCTTCAAAAGACCCGATCCAACCTATTTTGGACTTTACATGGATATTGTAGTGAAATTCATCCATTTTTTTAATCATGAATTTTTAATTACCTTTAGAATTTAATTATTTGTAGTTGTATTTTAAAATTATGTGAAAATTTTAAATTTATTTTAATTATTCTGTTTTTCAAACAAACAACTTATATCTATTTTCACCGTTAAATACACATTTAGCAGTGCTTTTAAAACTGAATATATTAATTTTGAAGGCAAAAACTTGTGTGATACGGTCTCACGGGTTGTATTTTGTGAGACAGATATCTTATTTGGGTCATTCATGAAAAAATATTACTTTTTATACTAAGAGTATTATTTTTTATTGTGAATATCGGTATGATTGATCTGTCTCACAGATAAAGATTCGTGAAACCGTTACATAAGATTGTTTCTAATTTGAATTTGATATTTAGATGTTATTCTATTATGGAACCTTGTGTTTTTCGTGTGATTTGGTAGGCATTAATTTTTTAATATTCAACTATTGCGTCTCCATTTAATTATCCTTGGGCCAATTGACCGGTCTCCTTCTATGTATCTTTTACTACTAAATATAAATAGATGAATATTTACTGAAAGACGTGATTTGATAATAAAAAAATTTATTCTGATGCAATATATATTAATAATACTAGTAATATACGCACATTATTTTATATCAACTAGTAATTTTGGGTAAAAACTTGGTGAATTTCATGGAAATGAGCAAGGCAAAGATTAAATCTTTCGACATCCAATTTTTTAGATTGAAAAAAAAATCTTTTAATTGGAAAATTTTACGATCCTCGAAAGTCAGATTTGTTTGTGTAAAAACGGAAAAATAAAATAATTGTGACAAAACGACTTACGAAAAAATAAATAAATATAAAGTATGTGTCTTATAATTTATAAATAACAAAAATAGTTATGTTGTAGTTTTATATATCAATTTTGTAAAATAAATATTCGATCCGACTCGATAAATTATATGAAACCAAATTTCCAAGTTTAGATTGGAGACCTAATTTGACAAACTCCAGCCAAACAAAAGAAAAAAGAACAAGCGAGCAATGAAAAGCTAGACATCATCCTGGAAAAGCCACCTGTTGGCTGTTGACGAAAGAGATCTCTTCACCCAAGCAAATCCAAATCCCAAACTACAACCGAAGTTTCCACACTGAGGGAGAGCCAGCATACGCCGTCGTAAGCATGGCGTCGTTGGTATTTCGAGCAGCTTCTCCATCTTCAGCTTCCTGTTCGTTCTCTCGTGGCTCCCTTACCCACCCAAGCTGCATTTCCCAACGAATGCTTACCCCTAACGCCGTCGTACGTCCGAAGCCTCTTATGTTTGTTCTTCTCACGATGATTGATCCTTTTTTTTTTATATTTATTCACGAAATATGTAGTCTGTTTTAATGTTAATTGAACAGTCCATGGTCCTGATTTTGTCGCCGAAAGTAAAATTTTCAAGTTTCTGTTTTTTGGAGAAGAATTGTGGTTTTGACTGAACAAGAAATGAAATTTCAATTTCCTTTTCCCGAATGGACGGAAAGCAGAGCATGGGATTTTTATGCTTGTGCTTTGTTGTTTGGTATAATTAGAGATGCGAACAGATGGAGCCAGTGAATGGAAAGCCATGTTTTCCGGTTCTCAACGATAATATGCTTCCAAATTTCTTGCAATCGAAGCGCCTGGAGAAAGCAATGAACAGAAACAGCGGTAATACCAGGCTCAAAATATTCTCTGGCACTGCCAATTCGGCACTTTCTCAGGTGAGTTGCAGTGTCAATGGAGATCATGTTGGATTTTTTTGCTTCCTTACCTCACTAGTCTCCTAGATTCCATTTGATAGTGTTGAACTATACACTGTTCCTCTTATCAACATGTGGGCTTGGCCATATGGTTCCAATTTAAGTTGGTCACAAGATTTTACTTGATTGAATTGAATTAGCAGGCTCAATTTATTGGCATCGATATTCATCCAATGTTGATATACGTATTTGGGATTACCTTTTTGACAAACAATAAGATTATATATGAGATAATTTGTATTTATCCCGACTCCATGGTAACGAAGAAGAACAAAGCAGAATCGAGAAAGGTTGGAAAGAATAGGGGAAGATTTCTGCTGGCAGCAAGTCGAACCAAACAACTATTCTCTTTCTATCAACTACATTTATCATGTTTATTGCCTTTCGGTTACAAACTCAAGCTATACAGGTGCTCTTCTTGCTCTTTAGCTATAGGTGGCTATGGATCCCTTTCATTTCTTGATCTCTGCAGCTGTATCCATTTGACCACCCTCCATACATGTTTTTCATTATTATTGCCAAGGTTACTCCAATATTCAACCATTTTAGGCATTTACCCCTGCCAAAAGTCCTCTGTTTGGAAACTACAACACAAATGCCTTCACAATCAAACAAGGACCATCATCCTCTTTTTGCTATTTGATCAGGCCGCATTTGTTGCAGACTGTTCAAGCCATTCAAGTGTTCATCTTGCTTGTGTTGGGCAGTTTATACTTTATAGCCTTTATAATAAGCTGGTCCATGCCTTGATCTCTGTAGTTGTTTTGGGCAATCAGATTAATACTTTCTATGCTTCTGCAATGTCTTGCATTCTCACTGTTTTACTCATATATTTATTGATATAGAGGATTTGTGTCTCTTAGGAAATTGCTTGGTATATGGGCCTCGATCTTGGAAAAGTCCATGTCAAGCGGTTTGCTGATGGAGAAATTTATGTTCAACTGCAAGAGAGTGTACGAGGATGTGATGTGTACTTGGTCCAACCCACATGTCCTCCAGCCAACGAAAATCTTATGGAGCTTTTGGTAATGATAGATGCTTGCCGAAGGGCTTCAGCCAAAAATATTACCGCGGTGATTCCGTACTTTGGATATGCTAGAGCTGATAGAAAGGCAAGTTCAACATATGTTTTACTAGCTAGATGAGTTCTTAATGATGCACACATGCTTGATGAATTTGACAACCGATGATTTAACAAGTATCTAGCTCTTGAGTGATGATATGAATTCACCATTTTCAGCTGCACTCTAGTTCTCCCTGTGAAATTGTTTTGTTTTTCTATCACTAGACCGAAGGACGTGAATCTATTGCTGCCAAGCTAGTGGCCAACCTAATCACAGAGGCAGGTGCAGATCGCGTACTTGCTTGTGATCTCCACTCTGGCCAGTCCATGGGTTACTTTGATATTCCAGTGGACCATGTTTATTGTCAGGTAATCGCATAAAGTTTCTGTTCTCTAGTTTTTTTTCCTATTAATTAGTAACTGTTTTAACTCTTTTTTCACTGCAAAAGCCTGTCATCCTCGATTATCTTGCGAGCAAGAAAATATGTTCCAATGACTTGGTAGTGGTCTCTCCAGATGTCGGAGGAGTTGCAAGAGCTCGAGCTTTCGCCAAGAAACTATCTGATGCACCTCTAGCCATTGTGGATAAAAGGCGTCAGGGTCATAACATTGCCGAGGTAGTTTTGTGCTAACCTATTGTTCTACAATTTATCGAGTTGATAATTTATGTGCTACAAACAGGTAATAAATTTTATCTTCTCTCATTTGACCTCTTATTTATGAGCCAGGTGAATTTTGAAGGCTAAAAGATGTTATACCAAACTATGTAAGATTAAATGTATGAAATGTGTCGACCAGAGTTAATTGTCACGATTTTTAGCGTTGCATTAATTTTTACAAGTATTACTTGAGGTACGATTTGCTTGAATGCTGCCTTAGATTACGATTTGCTTGAATGCTGCATTAGATCAGTTTATGTGTTATCGAACTAGCTAAACCCTGGTATTAGTATTATAGCATTCAATAAACTCATAATTACTCTTTGGTGGTCTTTATGCATGCAAATGGTAATCATATGGCGTCTTATACTTATAGACAGTGTTTATATTTTTAAGACGATCTGCGGGCCCTACAGTTTCCACCAGTTAACATACAAGGATCCGTTTTGGTCCTATTGGCCGTTAGAAATGATTATTTATCAAATCTATCTGCTCTGAACTGACTAACCGAAATACTAACTTATCTTTCTTGTTTAAAATTTTAGTATCATGTAAAACTTTAAACAAGAAAAATAAGTTAATATTTCGGTTAGTCAGTTCAGAGCAGATAGATTTGATAAATAATGAGAAATTGGGATTATGTGTATCACTAAGTTAGTTCTACTATTGTGAGCTACATTATGACAGTGAACTTCTAGTCCACTGATGTATTCCTCTGAAATTTATTATTAATAAATATCGTTTCCTATAAAAAAAAAAAAAAGTTTTAGTATCATGTTAAACAACGTCCATAGCTATTTGCAGGTAATGAATTTGATAGGTGATGTTAAAGGAAAAGTTGCAGTTATGGTGGATGATATGATTGACACAGCAGGTAAGTAAAAGCTTATATAATTACATTATGGTATTCTTTCTTTGAAAATGGTGTGAGATTGAACTCCAATATCGCATGCTCATATTTTCTAGTCTTGAAAACTGCATTCAAGAAAATAATTTATGAATTAAAGCATCATGCGTCATTACAACAATCTTACTAAGAGCTTGCAGAGCTTTGTCTGCTAGTTAATAATTTGAAATCGACGAGGATCAATGAGAAGCTGAATGCCGATTTTTTTCTTTCATTTAAACCTTCAAATGCTGACATATCTGTTGGCTCTTAGGAACTATTGCCAAAGGTGCAGCTTTGCTCCATGAGGAAGGTGCTAGGGAAGTATATGCATGCAGCTCTCATGCTGTTTTCAGGTGACTATTAGAGTCAATCCTTTGCCGATTAACCAGAACAAACTTCTATGTGCTAGCTGCTTTTTTTCTGCAGTTTCATATACTATTGAACAAATTGTCTCAGCATTTTTTGTTATGTATATATTTGTCTGATGTGCAGTCATATACTAGTGGTATTCAAGTATAAAATTTTCAAGTCAATTTGCTTGAATATTTATGCAAGTTAAGTTCAATTAACCATCAATTGGTATTACTCTATTTGTTGTATGCGAAAGAAAGAATTTATCAGGAGTGTCAGGATCGATTACAATAACTATTAGAGGATATATATTTGTAACTGTGAAAGGTAGTAGTTAACTTGAAGAGTATCACATGTTGAAGCAATGGTACAATATAATGGAATTCATTTATCCAACTTAATTCTGTTTATTGGCATAAATGCCACTCCTGCCTTGTTTGCGGAGTAGGCATAAATTTAACCACTTTATTGATACCTGCAATAAAATACAATGGGGCATGCATCTTACAGAAAGCAGGGACTATATGATAAAACAAAGATTAGGGAGCCTGAACTATTTTTCTATGTGATGGCAGTGACAGAATCCTCTGTATCTTTAATATATCCTGACTTTTTTTTTGCTGAAAGAAAGAGCTGTATTCAATGGTCACACCATGTGCATGCTTCTTGTACATGCGAAGCTTCTGCTTTATTGATGTATAGATTTTTTTTACAGCCCACCTGCGGTCGAGAGGCTGTCTAGTGGCCTATTCCAAGAGGTCATTATTACAAATACTGTTCCAGTAATGGAGAAGAATTATTTCCCACAGCTGACGGTCCTGTCGGTCGCTAATATTTTGGGTGAAACAATATGGCGAGTTCATGATGACTGTTCTGTGAGCAGCATTTTCCAATGAAGGAAAGATCAGTTTACAAGAGCATAGGGAGAACATACTGCTTTACTTCGCTGATGGAAAACTAAAAAGATAATCCATTCATTAGATCTCACACCCTTTACATTTCACTCGCATGGTTATCTAATTTTATCATTTTACATATCATAAGCACCACTCACTCCCAAAGTTGCCGATATTTTAGCCTGATTAGCCTAATATTGAGCATCAATTGAGATGCAGTGTGAGCTGAATCATTCTTTTCAAGCTGTCTAGTCGAAGACGAAATGTTTCCAACAGTTGTCTTCAAGAAATCGGGGAATCCCTGAGTTGATATTTGTGAAAACTGGAAAGGGAAAGCAAAATTAAGTATTGTTTGCTCATTTGACAGTTTTATTTAACTTATTGTTTTCCATTTAATTGCAAAGCCATTGATTCAAGAACAAGGCTCAGATGAAATTGTTACACAGCAAGGTATTTTGATACTTTTTACCCAAGTGGCCAAGTGTTGTTCTGTCTCACTGTTTAGATAGATACACTGTTCTAGTGTAGTCAGGGACTGCAAAATCTTGTAGTCACATTTTCTTATTATGGTTTGAATTCATATACTTTTCAAATATCAGTTGCTCTCAGTTTCTTCATTCTGTAGGGGGAAAGGTGCCTGTGCCTTTTCCCCCTTTTCTTTTTCAAGTTTATTTTATGAATTGATCTCTTAACTATTTGGAAATACCTGTTTCATATCTCAAATTTTCACTGCATCACAAAATCTATTTTTAAGATGCATTTTTGTGTGAATGTGGTCCATCGATTATGATAAATTCCAAATCATCGCACAACGCACATAAATAATTGATTTCACTAATGTTTCAATAGAGAGATATCTTACATAAAAATGTAGAGATAATAACCATAATTGATTTGATGAGAATTTATGCAAACAAGGCAAATCATCCCATATATCAAGACAATCAAATTTTGACTACAAACTCTTCCATCAAGGAAAATCGCTTTTTTGACTTCAAAACACAAACTAAAGAATCCGATGCATGTGGCGACAAGAATTTTTTTTCCTTGCAAATAATTCCTTCTTCGCCTTTGCATGCTTTACATCCTGTTATCCACCACCTCTGAAAAAGGTATACTAAAATCACGGAACTTCTTGGGCCAAAAAAATATAAAAACTTTGATTTAAATATAATAATCGATTGCTTTAGTAGCTTTCAAGCGGAACATTTTCAAATTAATGAACATATTCGAATACTTGTTTTATTTCCATCTCCAACTTTGAATTAAACAGCCCTTTCTCTAAAATTTCTATGGCATTAAGTAATAATGTGATTGGAGCCATAAACTTCATTGCAATGCTTCTTTCAATACCTATCATCGGAGCAGGAATTTGGCTGGCAACTGAACCAGACAACTCTTGTGTAAAGATTCTACAATGGCCGGTCATCGTCCTCGGAATTCTCGTCCTAGTCGTTGCACTCGCTGGTTTTGTAGGAGGGTTTTGGAGAGTTCCAGGGCTGCTAATAGTCTACTTGGTAGCCATGATTATCCTCATAATATTACTTGCATGCTTAGTTGTTTTCATTTACATGGTAACATTAAAAGGGTCGGGCCATCTTGTCCCGAGTCGAGCTTACTTAGAATACAGCCTCGACGACTATTCGGGTTGGCTCCAACGAAGGGTTAGAAGTTCTTTCAAATGGGAAAGGATCAGAAGTTGTCTCAGCTCATCCAGCATGTGTGCTGAGTTGAACCAGAGTTACAGAATGGCTCAAGATTTCTTCGATGCACATATTACTCCTTTGCAGGTAATATCAAAATCTTTTCAAAGCGATATTCTAAGATCTATAACATCTTTTTTTTCAATGTATTTATGTTTGAATCTAAGCATGTTGGTAACATAAACGCTCTTCGAAAACTCCCATAGCCCCCTTTTGCCGTTGAATATTTCGTATCATATACCTGTTTTATGGTCTCTACACTGTCGAAAGAAGTGTAACCCAACTCTTGTTTGATGGTTTCTGTACGTAGTCTGGATGCTGCAAACCACCTACGGAATGCGGATACACATTCGTGAATCCCACATATTGGATCAGTCCCATAAATACAGCAGCAGATATGGACTGCTTGCAGTGGAGCAATGATCAAACCCAACTTTGTTATTCCTGTAATTCATGCAAAGCTGGATTGTTGGCCAATCTCAAGAAAGAATGGAGAAGAGCAGATATCATACTGCTCATAACTTTTGTGGGATTGGTTTGGGTTTATCTGATTGGATGCTTTGCGTTTAGGAATGCCAAAACTGAAGATCTTTTTAGGAAATACAAGCAAGGGAATTCATATAATTAACCGATCAAGGATCATACTTAACTTTGTCCTGGACCTAGCTAGCTAGCTAGAGCATCCATGTATTGTCTCTTTCGTTTTTCTAGAATACGAACTTTTAGTGTGCAAAAATAATATTGTCTTCATCTCAGTTATATTGTCCATATTGTCTTTTTTACATATATTAAGAATACCATGGAGAAAATAAACTATGCAGACAAATTTCTTAAAATAACCTTATTTAATAATAATGAGAAAACAAATTATACTTACAACCAAAGAAAGTTGAATACAATTATACACGTAAAAAAAAAACTTTATAAATGTGGAAGGTGGAGTAGATATTTGGGATAGACGAAAAATGGAATGCGAACTATATAATTGAGACAAATTAAGAAGTACAAAACAAACAAGCATATATATTATACATGAGTGTGACTGTTTGTATCAGTGTATATAAATTTAAATTAAAATGGATGCAAGTAACCCCCTCAGATTTATGTATATATTATACAGATAAATATTATTATTTTTCATCTATACTATTAATAAAGGAAGAGGGGGATGAATAGTTTCGGTGGAGGTTTTTTTTTCAATATTTTCAAATAGCCCTTACTAACATATTAATAAAATGTTAAACAGATTGCTCAAAAAAAAAATGTTAAACAGACGGTTACAAGCTCAAACCTTTTCTAACACATACTATTGATTTGTTTTTTGTTTTTTTGTTTTTTAATATAATTCATTATTTCAAAATTGTTGTGAACTAGAGGTAACTAACTAGGCGTATTTTGATTCACTTTTTAAGAAGGCATTTTCTTGCTAACAATTCATTCTTGCAGTAAGAGGGCAAAGTATCATGCATGTTCAAAGGCTGGCAGTAGAAAGTGGGCGCAGTGGCAGTCCGTCCCGAAGAACAGGCAGTTTTCACGAAAAGGCTTTTCCATGTAGCAACAGATTAAGAGGCGGTCCGTGTGGTGGTGGGCAAACCGAATGATTGTCACTGATTTGATTGGACTTCGCATCTTTTTTTGTTATTTTTTTTAAGAAAATAAAAAAAATTGAGTAAACTATTTTATTAATTTCAATATTTATTAGATTTNAATTATTTTAAATGAAGAATAATACATTTTATTTCGATATGTTCGGTTTTTTATGAAATTTTTTTAATTTCCAAGTTTTGATTTAGTTAAAAAATGATGTTTAATTTTCAGAAAAACTAAAAATATTATAGTTTTATTGTAAAACTGTAATAAAATATAAAAATTTCAAATTTTATTTAGAAACTCAATTTTACAGATATTTTATAAAAATAAAATAAAAGTCATATCGAATAAACTGATTTATATGTCTTTTTTTTTAAAAAAAAAAAAAGTCTGACTAATTGATTACTCAAACCTTATTTTTGAATTAATTGGGTATTACTGGCCATTTCGGGTTAGTAAAAAATTATACCATATTTTGAAATTATTATTTTAAAATTATTTATATTATTTATTGAGATATTTTATCAATATTAATAGATTTTTTTATTTAATTAATATACAAAATAATTATATTTATCAAAATATTTTAAAAAATCATACTAAAACCTAGGAAAGCCCGGCCCCTCGAAATAAAAATATCCCGGGCCCGGCCTTTTTTCTTAATTTTTTTTAAACTTAAAAACCCGTCTTAGCTTTTAAATTAAATAAACAAATTAATGGAATCTCAATCAAAGGTGCTTCGTTTCCTTTGCAGTTAGAGCTAAAATAGTTGTCCACAGCAAATTGGAGGTCTGTTATGGCTGACAGAGTGATAAATTATGGAATAATCGGCGTTGGAATGATGGGGAGAGAGCATCTCATTAATCTTAATCATCTCAAGCCTCAAGGGGTTGCTGTGGTTGCCATAGCTGATCCTCATTTGCCTTCTCAGCAAGAAGCCCTGAGTCTTGGACGATCATTTAACTGGCCTCTTCAGGTTTTCTTTGTTTTTTTGATTTTATTTGTATTATCTAATGATACTCAAAATGATGTGCTTTTTATGTGTGAATTTGAAGGTTTTTCCGAGCCACAAGGAGCTTCTGGATAGTGGATTGTGTGATGTATTGGTTGTTTCAACTCCGAACATGACTCACTGTGAAATCTTGATGGATATCATCGAATACCCGAAACCCCATCATGTGTTGGTCGAGAAGCCTCTCTGCACAACTGTTGCCGACTGCAGGAAGGTGAGGAACAAACACAACAGTGTTTTGGTTGTTTCACTAGTTCCAAGTACAAGTCTAAATTCTTCATCGCAATCAACTGACCTTAGTCATAGTAGTATGGCTTTCCTATTAGTGAATGTTATTTGTTGGAGTGAAAAATATTATGAAGTTTGGAGAATGGTTGACCAAAACATGTCATGTAGAAAAAGTAGAATGCAATGTGTGTGCGTGTGCTTTGTATAGAAACTGAGTACTTTGGGGTGAGATGGCAACATAAGTTTTTTGTGACTGCTATCTTGTTAAACCATAGTATCCGTTGTGGTTATCCTATTATTATGTAGAGTTAGTATATTCGGTAATTTGTGAGATGACGTATATCTATATCCCCTCCACATGGATATAGATAGAATGACCTGTTTATCACTAATGACTGGGGGGTTTTCGCGATACTGTTAATGCCGAGTATTTCATGCTATGCTACTATCAAATGGGAATTTTGTGGTATTATTTTCTGTGGTTGACTGATACTCAGTATGTTCTGCAACTATGTTAAGCCATAAACCTTGAATTGTGAAAAGATAAATCGTGATTGAAGTGAACTAAATGCTAATCTGAGTTGCAAAAACATTCCATCCTTGTTGGTCAATAATGATGTCAATAGCTATGAGCCCATGAACCAGAACCAGTACAAGAAATCTTTTTCATTTGGCTGAGCTTCTCCACCGAGTTGGTAATGATGCACCTGGCTGATGCTTCAGGCTTAAATACTTTCTACATCCACTGACAATGAACAGATGGAGGGAAATATTCTTGTGTTATCTTTTACATTGTGCTGACGTCCAGTTTGTGTGGCCTCGTATGTACCTTCCATGTTACCATTTTTTCTCTAACTCTCTGACGGTACAGAATCATGTTTTCAGGTCTTGGATGCTGCTAAGAGTAGACCAGGTGTGATAATACAAGTTGGCCTAGAATACAGATACATGCCACCAGTTGCTAAACTGATAGACATAGTACGAAGTGGAATTCTGGGACAAGTCAAGATGGTGGCTATCCGGGAACATCGATTTCCATTTCTAGTTAAGGTATGATTGGCCACTCATACCTAAGTTTCTTTGCGCTGAATAGTATTCTTGACCTTTGCTTTTACAGGTCAACAATTGGAATCGATTCAATTGTAACTCTGGTGGTACCCTGGTGGAGAAATGCTGCCACTTCTTTGATCTCATGAGGCTCTTTGCTGGTTCTAATCCTGTTCGAGTCATGGCTTCTGGATCCATTGACGTAAATCATAAAGATGAAATTTATGATGGCAAGGTTTTTTCTTTTTCTCGGAAATCTCAACACTTAACATAATTGCTTTCTAACTTGTAACACCAATACAAGCTATTAATGTGTTATAGCATTAATTAAAGGTTTTATTACATATTATCGTGCTCTAGATTTCTTTTTGTTTCTAATTTGGAGTACATGATGACTCTTTTCACTTTGAGTGTCACTTTATGGTATCGGCAGGTGCCTGATATAATTGATAACGCATATGTTATTGTTGAATTCGAGAACAGTTCACGGGGCATGCTCGATCTTTGTATGTTTGCTGAAGGCAGCAAAAATGAACAAGAGATATCTGTTGTTGGTGACATCGGGAAAGTAATACTTTGTTCTCCGTCCACAGCATATGTCTGTACACAAACATAATGCACACATCGTGCACTTACCCATAAATAGTGGCAACACATGATCATTGGCTGCATGAAATTGCTACGGTCAGTTCTTTCATTTCTCAACTATAGCAGCTTCGTAAAGTTAATTAGTCACTCAACAGGGTGAGGCATTTGTTCCTGAGAGCATTGTTCGTTGGGGCAGTCGAGTTGAAGGGAGGGACGGTGTTAAGGTATTAAAAGCCGAGGATGAACGTATAAAGTGAGTCATTCTTATTTCTAGTTAACAAACCACCTGAATTGTCTTTGAAGGTTTGCAGGTGTGATACAAATATTATCCTCGGGAACAAACTGTCCCATAGTGTTTAAAAAAGAGATTAAATGCAGATTATACTAGATTAAACTTGAAACGTAAGGAAATCGATTCGACACGTCATTAAACGCCCTTAATCAGGATTAAACGAGTTTTTTGTTCCGAATTTTATATTTACTTTTTAAAAAATTAAAAACCTTTCAATTTTCATAATTAAAAAGTCTTTAAAAAAAAACAATGATCTTCAAAACAGAAGAAACCCACAGGCTCTCTTGTGCTAAAAATTATAGATTTGAGATTTTTGTGTTTTTTAAAATTTGATCGTTTGTGCATTAATCTTAAATTTATTTTACACTACTTGTTTAACCTATTTATTGGTATGAGGTAATTAACATTTTAATAAAAATTTGAAACATTTTTTTAGGTTTAAACTCTTTTAAACTTGTAAAACTTGAAACTTGGTTTTGACTCTTCCCCACACTTCACTTTTTTAGAATCATTAGTCTCACAAATTTAAACCGTATAACTTCTTAGCCTAAAATTCACATTATAGCTAATTTAGACACAAATTGACCGATAATCGTTTAAATATCATGGTCAATTTTTGGTTAATTTCTCCAGATTGTGTATTTGGACCAAAATGTAAGTACTCGGTGTTTAATGTGGCACGTTTTTGTTTTCGTCTAACGGGTTCCACTTGCAAAAATTCAAAGATCACTTGGAGCGATTTTCCTCTGTAGTTGCTGTATAACAGCAGTCAAAACAATAACATTGTGCTCATCTCATCCTCTGTTTACTTCTCATCAGATACAATGGGCTGCATCATGGCTCTAGCTATCTGGAACATCTGCAGTTTTTATCAGCAGTAAGAGCAAAAGGGGAGCAGCCTCTTGATGTAGATTTGCATGATGGATTGGTTTCTGTAGCCATAGGAGTTGCGGCACAATTGTCAATTGAGAAAGGGCGATTTGTCACGATTGATGAAGTCATGGAATAAGCATTCATTTGACATGCATTACTTTAATTTTATGTTCAAGTAATCACAAACGCACAGTCAAGCCAATCTAGAGCATCTCTCGCGAATCAAATGTAAGTATTCAGCGAAATCCGAGAGAAACTACGGCTCTTGCTTTATGTGGTCTACGAAACAGTGACCGTTGGTTTCCATAGTGCATGCTTCATGTAATAAATCTCAACTAGTTTGGGTTCAATGGTTACCGGATATTAAACATGAAGTATGTTGTTCCGTAAATATTGTATTAAATTGGAATGGTTTTCCTCTCCAAAGTTGTAAGATTTTATTTTTTGATAGAAAACATTACGTATATTAAATTTCAATGGAACTAAAATTGTTACAGATGTAACGGATGAGTAATCCACGACAAATCTATAAGTTGTAAGATTTTATTATCCAGTGTTTCAGATAGATTATGTCATCTGTTGTTTGGAAGTTTGGATCCTTGATAGATAATGTAATCCTATTGATTTTCAAATTTCATTTATTTTACCTGATCCTTAGCCTTAGTTCATACTTCATACTTTTCACTGTTATTCTCCTTTTTGCCTCCAACATTCAACGTTGTTTTGGCTGTTTTATACATGCTAGCGTCAAGTGTGCTCGTACAATTGGTTTTCTATCAATATTTTTTAGGCAGGTCGGTAGACTTTTTTATTGATGTTTTTTAGTTAAATCGATTTTTAGCAGAAAAAGTTGGTAATTATACTTTGTACGAACCAACATAAGGGTAAGAAAAAAAAAAGTGAAGGGCAATGTAGCAATTTAATTGAAGGCCAAATTGTGTCGGTCTCCTTTGCTAAACTTTAATACGAGTCCAAAAAATACTTCAATTTAAGTATAGACAGATATAACAATTTCGTTGAAGCCTTTGTATCAAAATGACTTGGGATCATATGTAGTCAACTTTCTATGGGCAACAGTCTCTTGGTTGAGTTTAAATAAATTTACTGCAATACTGATTTCTACATAAAAATACCTCCTAGGTGGCCCTGGGAAAAAACCATGGTCTTGAAATATTTATTAATTTATACGTTAGGATTTGAAAATCTCACGTTTTCGGGGTAAAAACGATATTCTTGCAAGGACATAAAATATGATTTTATTAACCGAAAAGACAAGGTATTTTCCTTTTCAACAATAAATGTTCATTATACAAAAAAAAAAAAAAAAATCTTTTCTCCAGGTAATCAATCATAAACCATTATCCAACACGATTAATAAATCTTGTGTTGATGGTTCATTTTTCTTATTCTCTCTCATTTAACCATTTTGGATCTTTTACTCCAATCCATCAGGGACTTCAAATTGTGATATCAACTAAGATTCACACGTAAAAGTGATAATGCTAGGATCAAATATTACATCCCCATCGTTTTTTTCAGATGCGCACCCCATCGTCCAGTACTTATAGACAAGTTCTGGTTCACCGTCAAAACTGGAAATCACCCATACCCGCACTCGATCAACCACCTCTCGTTGGTAAAGGAAATTTTTTATCAAAATTTAGACAAGACGACTTTTCTGTGTACTATCTTACTCTGTTTCTTCAAAATTTCATTACCATAGGGTAAGCAATTATATACACAAATAATCTATCTACAAAGCAACCGCTTTCTTTATAAGATTAAATACAGCAAAAATAAGCATCATCCCCACGACCTTTTTCGAAGCTAGCACCCGGAGATTTATCCTTAAACGATGGTTCCTCATGAATTGCACCCCAGATTCCCCCAACCACATAATCCAAGAAAGAAGAGAAAATGATACCACTTTCACTGTTTCCTTTGGTCCACACACGTTTCTTAGGCCACTTGGCACCTCCACGTACGACCAACCGTGACCTCCTTGAGTGCTGTGAACCTGGTTTAGCCCAAAACACTCGTTCATCCAACTCGATAAATTGATTAGTAACTTCGCAAGCCAGGCAATCTCATCATCAGAGATGGGTCGTTTCATTGAGTCACCCTTGTATCTAATCTCATCCCCCATTAGGTTACCAGAACCTCTCGGCTTGAAGATTTCATGGTATGACTGATGACAATGTATGAACTCCAATGCTCCAGATGATGGCTTTATAATTGGGCCTCCAAATAACTGGTTTACTTGGGCTTTCAAGGAGTTGAGATTCTGTAGATTCTGAACGACATTGTTTCCAGAAAGTGATTGCAGCTCAGCCTCCGCACGCAACAGAAAGAGCTGGGGAAAACAACTCACGAGTAAACACAATGTGACTAAAGCACATGGTGTGTGTGTGTTGGTGGAGGGGGTGGGGGTGGGGGTGGGGGTAGAACTGCTATAGTTTAAACCTGAAGCAAATGATTTCCACCGTCTTCATCATCAGCAAACAGTTGTAGATCTTTGTTCCAATTCTCATGCAAAAAGGATCCATCTGTATTGCTCTCGCAAAGCCCATACTCCCAATCCTAAATGTGTCAACAAAACCAGCAAATTATAAAGGCTATAATATTGATGTACACATAATAAAAGTAGGTTCTCTATGTCAGAATAAAGATATAGAATATAACAAGGCTCCCATAATCCTAATGAATACAGAATGTTTGAATCTGACAATGAAACATGTCTGAAAATGGTTCCCTTGACCCTATCGAATACACTTCTGAAATCATTTGAATCTGGCAATGAGACATGTCCATGATGCCTTGGCATGTGTATTAGAAGAGTAGCAAAAATTTGAACTGCTATAATGCAGTCCCTGAGCAGCCGCAATGACTTTTATCTCGATAATCGTCAGAAGACTTGGAACTCATAACATAGAGCAAACATACAAAGAAAAATGATAACTGAATGTTTGTTTACTAATGCAGAAAACTTGGAAGTAAAAAAGTAAAGCATCAAGGACATAATATACAAGATATTTCCCCCAATAATAGACGTGATCTTCAGAACTAACATTTAGGTAAAGAAAGACAAACCTGCAACTGCTGGCGAATTGTGGGAACAAATCTGTTTGACATATTAAGCATCGATTTAGATGATTCTGTAACTTTTGAATGGTAAACGGTACCTACGTTTTTTAGGAGATCTATCAGCTCATTAGACGAGGTTAATATGTTAATAACCTGCAAAAAAATTTCATACAAAAAAATGTTAATCAGGAAAATGGTACAACCTGAGATAATGCATATAGTATCAATTTTTTTTTTTGGAAGAGGAAGAAAGAAAAACCGCACTACTCCTTAAATTGCAACCACTATTATTTACCAAGAGTTCCCTTTAGCAAAAAGTTCTACATTGTTAGATAGTGCCACTAATGTTCTGAGGCTTCCATCTCCTGTATGCACTTTCAATCCTTGAAGTCCTTGTGCAAACTCCGACGGTCAAAGAATCAACTCACCGGACCGAACTTATTAGCGGTAGACCATTTCTTATATATATTTGTATAACGAAGCATAAGTGCATAACTAAGTAGATAATTTTATCATCTCTTGCTACAATGTTAGTTCTTTCATAGGACAGTATTTTAGATCTAAATATGTGACGTCCTATTCCCAAAGACATCCCTGCCAAGTAATCCATCATGATTGAATGTATCTCATGATTTGAAATCACACTGACAAAAATTGTCCAACGAGAAAAAAAACAAAATTAATATCAACTTCCCAATTTAATGCGAAACGAAGCATATTACAGGATTGCCAATTAAATGACAAAATTTATGCGACACTGCCAAGAGTTAGCTAGTAAATATATTTATCAAAGTTCTTTTGCTCAAGTTCTCGTACTTCAGAATTCTCTAAGTGAAGTTTAAAACCAAGAAGGTGTAAACAAGATCTAGCATTCAACAAATTGTAATAGTCTTCCTCTTACATCCAATTCTTTTAACATTAAACAACAATGTATAATATACCATTCCAATATATAACCACGATTCATCTTTATGTTAACATACCATTTACTGCACCTCTATCCAACATAGAACAATACCTCAACACAGGGAAGAGAAAGCATCGAATACAAAAAAAGTATTTGTTGACCAAAAATTTATCTTCTAAATGAAGGGAAAAAAAAAAAGAAGAATCCAGATTTTAGAGTCAATGGTCACAATTCGATTTTTGGATTGTACAGAAAAGACGAAAGAGAAAAATCTTAAGTTGTATACAAGTAAATATTCTTGATATTTGATCGGTGACTTGTTTTGCATGTTAGTCATTCGAAAAGTAAAAATTAATAAAGAAAATGGTTAACTTATGATTTTTTTATGCAGAATAAAAGTGAGACAAAAAAGAAACTTGAAAAGTTTCTGGATGGAAATAGACCTTTGCAACCATCTGAACTACTACTTCTGTATCTGTGTGAAGGAACTTGTGTGCAAATCCAATAAAATGCATGACCAAGGAGCTGTAAAAAAGGTAGTTGATCAATACATATCCCTGCCAGGAAGATGAGTATTCATGAGATGTTACTCTTGCGACACTTTTGGCTGTTTTACGTGAGATTCCGGAAAGTTCATCAAGATCAGGAAACCCTTCAAAACTAACGGACCAAGGTTCCATGTGATTAACCCAAAGCGAAAATACTTGTGATGCATTCTTTATAGATGTTCCCATCGGACAAAACAGAAATGTTCTCAAAATAAATCTGTATAACGGCCTCTGAATCAGTAAGCCCCAAGATCCATTGGAATGTAAACTAGGTGCAGCATCACTTGATTTGACAACATCAACCAAACCTGATACCCTCCGTCCAGGACTGCCAACATAATCAATCTGATCGGACTGTTTTGATGCTGGGATCGAATTTATATTCAAATACTTGACAAAAACATTTAACACATCAGCGAGTCCTGCAGTAGGTGGAGTTTCACCCAGAACTGAGTTAAAAGGAAAAGTTATTCCAAATGACTTGCACAAACCCACAGGCAGGGGTGAAAAGTCGTTATCAACCAACCAAAAATGGATGAATGTATAAACTACAAATTCTGCCCGCTCGATTGCCGAATTATCATAACCAGTAGAATATCGAAGTACGGACCGATAATATGGTTGATTCACATTCAGATCTCCAACCGGAACAAATGAATGAAGATAGATGTATAATAGCTGTACATACAAATTACTCTCGGTCTTCTTTTCTGTTCCACGTTTAGCACTTGAAAGACCAGGGATTGAATTAGACCAGTTCTCAAACCTAAATTTCCTAGGTCTCTGAACCTTCACAGCCTCTGAACTCTCGCTATTTCCTCTACAAACAGGAGAATAAGCAAACCAAAACAAGAAGTACTCAAAAACATTTAATTGCACCTGATATGAATTGACCTTAACCGAATCTTCCACGACCCTAGTCGCGAACAATGGGCATAAGTTAGCCAAACCTAAATAATCTCGTTCATTCTGAAGCATGTACCTAACCCATTCTGGCAGGCGTTCAACTGGAAAATAATACTTAACAAGAGACAAACGGTCCACTTCATAGATTGCCGACAACAGCACTCCATTTGGTGATAGAAGGTTCAAGAGTTTACCTGCAAGCAGACAAAAAGCAGGGGACATAGGGACAAAACATATCAGTCGCCCAAAATATTTTAAAAATCCCAATAACCAATATGAAATACGAGAAGGAACATGCAACAAACACGTCCAAAACAAATAACAGAAAATTGCATACCACTGAAGAAATAAAATGAATATAACTACATGACTGTCTATCTATGTCCATACAACAAACCAAAAAAAAAGAAACAAAAGCATAGCAATGACGATAACTACAATGCCAAACTACTTACAGTTCCAGAAACAAAACAGCTGAGACTAGAAACAATATTAAAATTATCACCATAAATCCGATCTTCGTACATAATCCTACATCGACTAAGCTGGTAAAGCCACGAAGAAACGTCATAAAATCCCGAAAGCTTCTGAAATGCAACCCATCGACACAGGCATTCAAAATCAATTAGAGCCTGAATTACAAGATTTTCGAGTGCAAAATCTTACCTGTAAGCTCCGAATCATTTTCCAACGCAGTAATATCGATCCACCCATTGGTAAAGAGACGCCTCGGAGCTGAAGGAGGCGAGGAATCATCAAAACCAAAGATTCTGCAAATTAGGGTCGGGAAAGTGATGGAGAAAAACCATCTCTGTTGGTCGGGGCTGTGCTTCCCGAGAAAAGACTCCACGGCAGAGCAAGCGGCGGAAATCTGAGGCGGAGACGTCGCGGCAGCTACGGTGGAGGCCAACTCCGTACACTTGTTCTGCGCGTCGGTGGCGTAAGAACGAAGAATCATGTTGTGGCGAGAGAGAGAGAGAGAAGTGAACGGGCGAGGGTTTTGAGGAGATTTTGAATGAGAGAGGGGCAATGGCGCGTTGTAGGAGAAGAAGCTCGAAAAAGAAGGCGACGTGGCGTTGGGTTGCGTCTTCCTCGATGGGTGCATGAGATTAAAATGACCATGACACGTGTAAATCATATGAATGAAAGCTGTATTTGGAACTATAGATTTCATAGAGACTTCAGTATAGATTGGAAATCTATTTTTTTTAGATTATAAGTGTTACGTTTCGAGCTCGAGTCTGCGTTTATGTGACTATATAATGGACTTTTATAATAATTATTTCGTATTCGTCATCACTTTACAAAAATGATTAAGTCAAGTCGCTATAGAAGTCCATTGTAATTCATTTTAAACTCATTTTAAATCTTTATTTTTTTATCATGTGGGACAATAGGGTATCACAATCACCCTTCCTTCAGACTCGATGTTCTCGTCGCGACATTTCCCTTGATCCACAAGTGTCGAGAATCTAAAGGTGGCTTCTACGAGTTCAAGAGGTGGCTCTCATCATGTAAAATTTTGCCCTGCAGGTTCAAGAGGTGGCTCCAATGCATATAGCACTTTGCACCGCATAGCACTTATTTCTCGATGTTCTTTGCCCGTGACCGGCTCTGATATCATTCTGTCACGTCCCGAGCCCAGTCCTGTGATTGCGTGACTACACAATGGGTTCATATAGCAACTACTTCGTATTCGTCCTCGTTTTACAAAAATTATTTAACCAAATTGCTTTAGAACTTCATTGTAACTCATTATAAACTCATTTTAAATATTTCATTTTTACCATGTGAGACAAGAGGTATCACAAGAATTACAAGACATTATCTACAAATTCAATTTTTTTTAAAAATTTTATATAGTGTTTTATTTTAATTATGATAAATTTTGAATCTATTCAATAATTGAGGTATTTGAAATTCATTCTAATTTATAGAACTATTATATTAATAAATAAGACATGAATTTAATATTTCATTTTTAACAATAAAAATATAATAGAAATATATATATTTCAAATCCATTCATTTAAATGTAGTCGCAAAACTAAGTAGTCACACACGTTATTATTATTACTATTTTTATTTTATTATTATTTACAATGAGAATCGGGTTTTCATCGTGTGTTTACTTGCTCTATCCTAAGCATGTTTAAGGGTTCTTCGGTTGCGGTCCGATTTTAATCGATTCATGCGCTGGAAGTTCGTGAATCATACGAAACCGAAATGATTACGATTCTAGGACAAAAACCTTTGAACCAATTCGAACCGAAAGTTCACTTTCGTATCATCAAACCAGTCCCGACTAGTTCAAAGCCATGTATTTTATTTTATGTACAAAAAACATATTTTTTAATAGAATTTTCGGATAATAAAAAATATTATATTAAAAATTGCAAACACAATAGGAAAAAAATTATTCGTTTATTGAAATTTTAACTTAGAATAATATTTCAAGTTTAGTTAAATATATATATACATCTCAATTTTCAACATAATTAATTAAAATAGTTCTAGAATATTTTTCTACTTCATTGTATTGGCTCGCAAATTCATTGGTAGTATTTGTCTTCTTTTTTTTTTCTGCGTTAAACTAATCATGTAGTAATAGAAGTATGGCAAGCGACTCTGAATAAATATTGTATCTAAGATCTCCAATTATTTGGCCTCATGTTGAGAAGACCGACTCGATGCTACACTCGAGCATTGAAATGCAAATATGTGTTTTGCATTTGATTATAAGATTACATATTATCTTGAATTTTCTTTCCACAATCGTAAAATATCGAAGTTATTCTCATTTGAAGATCCTGATTCAAAAAGAATTGTAGTTCATGTGATGAGTTTATGGATATTGATCTTTCTTTATATTTATGGTGTCCCAAAGTTCATAAAAAGTTAATTCCAGTTATTTGTCAACCAAAAATGCTACCGAACATGGCTCCTTTCCAATCCTTGTTCATATAATACAATTGAAACATGTTTTTAGAAATACTGCATCTCTGACGTCCTATGTTCATCGACACTATTGTCAAAAAACTTACCATAGTGTTAAAAAATGTAACGTCATATAATTAATTATTTGGTGATTTGATATAATTAAAATAAATATTGAGTTGATCAATAATTAAGATAATTAATTGTGCCAAATAAATTTAAAACATGTGTTAAAAAATGTATTTTAGAATATTGGATGTTGAGGTTCAATAATTGCCCTGCTAGGTAGAGCGATCGAATCATGAAACTTGGGTTACTATGCAATTTAAAATATTTGAGTTATCTCATTACCACCATCTATAGCTTTTGATAAAGTGTTAAGCTCTCGTTCCTACCGTTGGTATCAGAGTCAATGTCATAGGTTCAATTCTCATTGATTGCAAAGAGTGCACTTATTGGGAGAAAGATTGTTGAGGTGCAATAATTGTCTCTGTTGGGTGGAGCGGTCGCACCATGGTGATTGGGCTGCTATACAGTTTAAAATATTTCAGTTGCACCATTACCACCCGCTATAATTTTTGGTATAACGACAAGCGCTCAGTCATACATAAAAAATTTAAACGATATAAAATACATATAGAGTTTATATAGCACATGAGAGAAAAATAAATACAAAATCAGGTTAAATGAGCATGAATCACTGTTTTTAGTAAGCAACTCATACTATATTACATGCATATACATATAATTACCATTTTTGGAAATAAGGGATAAAGTAAAGGAGAAAAAAAACTTGTTCTCGTAACCCATTCTCCAGCCCCTGCATTTTGAGCTTCTCTTTGCTCTAGCTCCCATTGCTGCCCAAACTGCCGAAGAGGTGGCGTCGAGCTCAGCAACCCCTTATCCTAGCTGTTGCACCTTTGTTCCAGCTCGAAAACGAATAATAGAGCTAGGATCAAAGCCCAGTTGCGCGAGGAAGGGGTCGAGATGCTTCTTCTTCCAGATTTTCTTCTCTCTTTTCGGTGTACTTTAGGACTTGAAGACTCATGTGTATGGATTTAGCTGTGAATTCTTAATATAATTGTGCATCTAGTTCGAATTTAAGCTAAAAAAATGTAGCTGTGTTATGTATCATTAGGTGTCATGTAATGGGGATAAGCAAGTTCTTCAAGTTGTTGTGAGTTTTACAATGGGAATTTGTAGTTTTGTTCAAATAGAACTTGTAGTGCTTTGTGTTTGTTTTCTTTGGTCACTAAAATAATCGAATTTCAATCAGTTATAGATTTGATATGAATTTTATGCCAAAATGTGTCTAAACTGTGTTATGTATTTGAGTCGGGATGAAAACCTACTGGATCTCGGGAATATGAACTGTGTACACTAGGATTGCATAATTTTGGTTCAAATGAAAGTTGCATATCTATAAGTTATCTTCGAAATGAAACCAAACTAGTCTAATTCCATTAAGAATCGAGATAGTTATGCATGTGTTCGTGGAACTGCTTCGTTATAGAATTATGTCCACGAATTATGTTGATGCAATGTGTTCTAATTAATTCTAGGCACAAACGATTGAGAATTTAAATATGTTTTCAACTAGACAAACTTGTATATTTGAGTTTCTTTCATTTATAATTGGCAGATATTGATTTGAGCCAATAATGAGTTATATATGAATTGTATGCTCTTAAGTTGAATCTTTAAATTGTGATAGAACGATCTGCACTTGGTTTTCTATTTTAAGTGTATGAGCAAATCGAGATGATCGAATCTCATCTTGATGTATTTTGATGAAATATTTGGCATATTATCTTATTTTTTAGGCTGTGAAGATCAAATTTGAGCTTGCTATGGTTCAAAATGGGTTTAGGTATGTTAATGTTCGGTAACATAATATGGTAATATATAAATTATGTTTCTATGTTCAATTATTTGACATATTTATGTCATTTAATTTAGGGCATTATATTATGACATTCACGTCGTTGTATATCATTCTTGTGACATGTTCATCTTGTTATTTTGTTTTCCTGGCACATGAGGTTATTTCGGAATCAGACAGTTGCTTTCTAGTCGAGTTATCCCTGATACCGATTCCAGACTGGTTCTGGTCCGGTCTGAAACCTAGACCAGGACCGGTCCAATTTTGGTTTACTTTTAACGAGCCAGTGATTTGGGTTGGTTTCGGTTCCAATTCTTAATAACCAGTTATTAACGTGACGGTTCCGATTCAGATTCGGATTGAACTGCCCTTTTAAGCATGCTTAATTTATCCAATCAATTGTTTAGTTGTTATTATAACTAGTGACTCATGCACATGCCTGCATATATTTTTAACATAATTGATTTTTTTAGAATCTTTATTTATTGATAATGATAAACAATTCGTGCTGGAACATTTAAGTTTTTGTGATATGCTCGTCTTAAGAAATTAGCTCTAGATTATTAAAATTTAGCAATGCGAGAAATTCAGTAGTCGGTAAGCTCAGCAGACCAATTGCTCACATCTGATAGTTCTTCAAGGTCTACCGAAATAAATGGACAAGCATTATTGATCATCATCAGACTACTGGATCTTGTCAACAGTCATTTATGAACATTTGATTTATTCTCTTTATTAATAGAACATAAAATAAGCAAATTGAATATTGAGAAGATGTTCAGAATTTTAGTTAAAGAAAACACTTTCTGACTGATTTGAATGTCACTGTCACAAGCATTTATTGTCGCCTTATGTTCTTGGATCAAAACGGATGACACATGGCAAAGTGTATGATTGCTTTAATGGTCTCAGTACAAATCATTTATAGTCGTTCAGATCCGAACGCTAGAAAACAGCAATAAAAGGCCAACAATTATCTCTTAATGGACTTTAGACATTTATGCGATTTATCAATTGTTATCATTCTAAGAACTTTGCTGAAAATATTTGAAGCACACTTTCAAAATCTTATTAGCTTTTTTTAGAAATCATCTTGTACTAAAGTTGCACTCACTTTAATCATACTTTTATTATCTTTTAAGTAAGTATTTATAACTAACAAGAAAAATCTTTTTCTTCAAAAGTTTGTGTTAAGAGTTGTGAAAAAGTCGACACTAAGAGTTTCACTATGCATTGTTAAGTTTTGTTAAATTGAGTGTTTACAGAAACGGTAAATCAAAGTATTTTAGTGAATAACTTCTGGAAACAAAAGAATGAGAGACATATAAGGCTTTTATCATTCGAACTTCCAGAAGCAATCATCGAGTTTTTATATTACTTTTAATTTTGTTCACAAAGTTCGGTAGACTCAATCCGTATGTCATTTCAATTGTATGTTGATATTTGATGGTTGAGATCAAACTTCTGTTATTAAAATTATCAGAGGTCATATAATACTCAATATAAGAAAACTGTGAAATGTTTATTCAATTCATCTAAAGCACATCCACCGACCATAACAATTCATTTAGTTATTTTTGAATTACCAAAATAGGTTGTTGTGATAACTTTATTAGATAAAATAATGAATATTTTTGTCCATCCATTAAAATGACTAAAGTAGTTACTACAAGTTGTTTTAGTGGTGATTACGATGCAGTTTTGCGGTTTTTTTTAAAAAATATTCAAATCAAATTTTCATATATTGTTCGTTAATTTTTTTAAAAAAAAATAAATTGAGGTTTTACATATTAGTTTTACGATTATGAGCGGTTTGAGACGGTTGCGGTCTGTTTGCGATTTTTTATGAAAAATATTAAAAAATATATTCGAATTGATTCGAAACAATAACAATACAATGTCTTTTAAATATAAAATATAATTCAAATCGTACAAAGATAAAACTAGATAAAACAATAATCAAGATTCAAAACTAAGTAAACATTTGAGAAACACAACACACTCATAAAAAAAAGGCATTTACACTATTTTATCATTTTTTTACTTTCGAAATTTAATTAAAATATTTGTAGTAAAAAATATATAAATATTATAATAAAAGACTAATGTGAAGAGTAATTAAGAAGAAAAATAGTTTTCTTTGTAGAAATAATAATTTTGAAAAGAGTTGAGATATAATGAATGTTGACTTCTTTAATTGAGTATTTTTTTTAATATAAATTATTAGAACTTAGGCCAAATAGTATGGCAAGCAGTTTAGGCGCGGCAGTTTGATGCAGTTCTTAGCAAAAACGAACCATGTACGCGATAAGATTTATGATTAATATTTTTAATCGCAGTTTTTTTTTATAAAATATTAGAAAAAACAGTGTGGTATAATTCGGTTTGGATAATTAATAAAAAGTTTTGATCACCCCTAAATGGTTTGTGTATTATTATATATTGTACCTTCATCAATATATTAATCTATATTTTATTATTAAGTTTGAGACATTTAGAGTAATTAACTTTGGTGTCATGGTCTGTTTTTATAATCATATATATTAATAAAATGTTAAAACTTTAATGTAAGTTATATGTAGTTTAGCGGATAGAATCATTGTTTCTTAGAAATTAAGTTATAGGTTCAATTCTTGCATCATTTTTTTAATTATTTTATTTTTTTATTTATTTTTTAATTTATATATCAAAATTACAATATAACTCTTCAATATTTCTTATAATTATATTTTGATCCTCATTTAAATATACACCAAATGAATTATAAAAAATATTATACATGCGTACGTCGGTGCACTAGTTATTCATTATGCATCGATCAATTCATTATATATAAAATTTAAAAATTATTTGTAATATAAAATTTTATATACATTCTATATTATCTGAAATTTAATCAATCATATAAAATATATAACTATATATTCTTTATTATTCCATCTCCAACTCAAATATTTTGACAATCATATAATTAAAATTTTTTTTTATCATGTCCAATTACATTTATTCAAGTAAACATGAAACAATGTTTTCTTTTAGGACTACGCTCAATTCATTTGAATTTTCTAACAAGTGATACAATTATTTTCTTTAAAAATGGCATAAATACCCTCGACCAATGTATTTATTTTTACATTTTCACCCTTTATTTTTATAGTAGGTTTTAATTACAAAAAATAAGTTTTTTATGAGTTGGTCTTACAGATTTATATTCATGAGATGTGTCTTCTGATCCATATTTATTTTAAAAAATAAATTTTTTATACATAAAAATAACACTTTTTAATAATTTATATTAGGTCGAATATCCGTCAAATAAAATTGACACGTAAGAAAATCTCACAAGGTTTTTTTTTTTTGTTTGAAATTTTCATAAAACTGCTCAAATGTAATTGATACACAAAAAATATATATTTTCTTAACTTTTAATTTTACACACGGTAAACTTATAAAAAATCATTAAATTTGTAAATAAGATTTAAACATGTAATAATATATGATTTATTGATTATAATTATATGTTGAAATTTTATATATATATACAAATGCATTATCTATTGATTATATTATTTGTAAATATATATATCTGTACAAATTTATTTGTGTAAAAAATTTAAATATTAGAATATATATTTTGTGTGTTTGACGAAATTAATAAAAATTGTTTCTAATTTAGAATATGATTTAAACGAGTGCATGTACAAATAATCAGTAAAAAGTGTAAACTTTTATTTTATTAAATTGACTTATGACATTTAGGTCATTTTCAAAATTTTTGATGTAAAAGTTAAAATAGTAATTGATAGACAAATATAAAATATGAGAAATATTAATATCAAATATATGAAATATAAGGGATGCAATTAGCCAAGATTGATATAAGTAATGGCAGATCATACCATATCTTGAAAAAAGAGAGACAAAATTTAATTAAGGTTATGGAACATACTGTATGAGATATTTCTAAAGTTTAAATTTAATTTAAAAACATAGAAAATTTTGTTTAAAAAATAAATATAGAAAATTACAAAATAAAATATTTAAATCCACACATATATATAATTTTGATATGTTACACACCTACTGTGGATATTTATATGAACATCGATAACATGAAAAAATAATTTTTCAATAGGTATTGATGCTCCTACGNTAATAATAAATACGTGTGGATTTTATTATTATTATATATAAAACAAGGGCAGTAGTTACAACGGCCGCCATTGAAGTTTACGTGAAACGTTTGACCGACGATCGGTGCCATCTCCGAGCCAGCATTTAGCTTCGAGCTATCACGGCGTCTGAAAAGGGGATCATCCCCATACCCACATACTAACGAGAACTTGAGGACCAGACCTATCCTCAATCACGACTTCCGAGCCCGTGAAACCTCTTCATCAATGTCAGCTCCGGAGCCTTTTCAAAGGCTGTCTCCAGAACACCAAAAACGTACTCAAAATCCAAGAAATTCGAAGAATTTTGAGAAAGGAAACGAGGAAACTGGGAGTTCTGATACTGGGTCCGGCTCAATATCGAGGCTTGATTCGGATTATGATGATATACACGATTTAGAGAATGATTCTAAGTGTTTGACAGTTTCAAAATTGAATCTTGATTGTGATAGAGGTGAAAAGAATATGTGCGAAGCTGACAGTAGAAAAGTAGTGGATAATGTTAAAGGATCTCATTCTAATGACAATAATGATTTGGATGATGCTGGAAAACGGCTGGAGGAGCTTAGAAGTAGAGTTGAAGAACCAGAGTTGTCGGAGGAGCAAATAAGCGTCAATATTCAGCGGCAGGAGGATGAGGTACTCAATTGATGATGCTTTTATTTCGTTCTATCTTGATAGTTATTGTATGTGCCTTGTTTGTTTGTCTATTACTTTTTCGTTCTTTATTCCATAAATGTGCTTCTCCAATGTATTATTTACTTCTCTGTCTGGTGTAATGAGATCAGCTATATGCTTCGGTCTAGCTATGAATTTCCTGGTGAAATCTTTGTATTATAATTTCACATAAGTTCTATGAAAGAAGATATCCTTGTTGGTATGATTGATTAAAAAGCTAGTAGCATTCTGTAGCAAAAGTAAAGCGTTTCCAAACTAATCTAAAGTGGAGGAACGTGGGGTACTTTGCTCACATATTTGATGCATTTCAAACCAGAAAGACTCTGTTACAAATGTGGAAAACTTACCTCGATGATTATGTAAATGAATGCAGAACTTAATCGAGTTATGTGAGTTGCTGAAGCATTTTAGAAATTGAAGGCATCACCTAAATGGATTTTCGTTTAGGTTGAAGGGAAATCCAAAATTTTTTGTATCACAATGAAGAAAAAGCACGGATTAGATCATATTTTTATGACGAAGGATAATGACGGTTAGTTAAACAAGTAGGAGGACATTTAGATAAGCGCCGTAATCCTGAATGGGTATTTTCGGTTTGCTATAAAGTTGAAGCTATCATATATTTTTTATATAGAAACCCTTGTTCTGGTATTTATATAGCTATTACTTTTCCTTGGTTCTCAAGGTTGATAATCACACTTTGGTGGAGTTCTGTTCAGTTAGTCTACACATGCTAAATTCAGTGTAAACTGCTGATATCCAGGATTGTGATCTTCTATCTGAAGATTATCTCGCTGGACCGGCTTCAAATCTTATTGGTCGATCTTGTAAATGTGTTGCTTGAGCAAGAACTTATCCGTTCCTTATTTTTTTATCTATATCTATATTCTATATTATCTTTTTCACATATTACAAGGCATCAGCCTATAAAATCTTATTTGAACCCAATGGTCAAACATTAAAAAATAACATCCATTTAAAAACATGGCACCAAGGGGAAATTTGAGAGATCACATGAAAATTTAAAAATAATTCCTCTTAAAAATATGATACCGAGGGGATGCTCTGCTTTTTTATATTAAGACAGATAGGCACATGAAAGCCAATTTTGGGATTTTAAATATATATGTTATAAATAATCCTAAATATTAAAATAAAATTATAAAAACGGACTTCAAATGTATATTTAAAAAATAACCGAAGCTCGATTAAAAATTCAAGGATTACAAAGAAGGAATTATGAATGTATTATCATACAAAATCCATCAACAAAAAAGTAATATTTAACCACAATGTTTTTAATTTTAGCAGGAAGTAATTTTTTTCCCGACAAATTTATCACTCTAATTTAATTATTTTAGCAAACATTTTCATTGGATAAACAATAAAAAAACTTTTTACTAGATATTTCACTTACATGCAGGGTGTGTGCTTGATTGCTTGTCTGCCAATGAACAAGGCCATACAGGCCAGGGGAATCACTATTTTTTCTTTGGCTTGATAATAGATGTTGGCTGGGTCTTTGGAGCACCTAGATTTTGTACGTCTGTTTACACTTCAGACTGCAGTGATCTCTCTCTCACTGTTTGTGGTTTTCATTTTTGCAGCTGCTAGCTCTGGAATACATTTATGGAGATGATATCGTCATTTTAGACAACCAGAGTGGCTTAAAGTCTTTCCAGGTTATTTCACGATTGATAAATATATATTTTTGTTGAAAGAAGTTCTAACATTGATTGGGTTTTGCAGATTCATGTTCATGTTGAATTGCCAAAGGGACTTAACGTCATTGCAAAGTTTTGCTCCTCCAACAGCCTTGACAAAAGAGACGACTATTCTCTGGATTTCTCATACTCTTTCAGAGTCGAATATCTCCCACCAATTATATTGACATGTTTATTACCTAAATCATACCCTAGCAACCTAGTTCCATACATTATCTTATCAGTTCAATGGCTGAATTCTGCTAAAATTTCCGATCTCTGTGACAAGCTTGATTCTATTTGGAAAGAACAAGCGGGGCAGGAAATTATTTACCAATGGGTGGAGTGGTTACACTGTTGTACCCTCTCTTATCTTGGGTTTGACAATGAGATGATTCTTGGGCCTTATGATGTAAAGCATGGAGACATACGGGCAATCTCTGGAAGTGTGTCCCCTGATGTTGACGTTCCTTTGCTGAAGATTTACAATGATGAACACAGCCATGAGAATTTCTGCAGAAACATTCAAGAATGCAAAATCTGTTTTGGCGAGTTTTCTGGTATTTAATCTAGCTCTCTGCAACTTGTTTTGCATAATGAGTGGTTGATGCATGCAAATTATTTACTGCGTAGTCCCTGATCATAGTAAGAGTGAATGTGATTTAATGACATTGTTGTCCCACAATTTGTTTCATCCACTCACACAATCAAGCTCTATCGGCAAAGGATATAAATCTACTGAATATTTTGTTTTAGGTGGCATTGAGGTTAGTTAGTTGTGGTGTGGCTTTCTGATGATGCTTTGAAAATAACTAGAACCTTAAATAATTTAGGTTCAGAGATTGGCTTTCTTATGATGCTTTGGAAATAGTGAATTACATTGTTGACTTTCATTAGGCTCAGAGTTCATCAGGCTTCCATGTCAGCACTATTATTGCTGGAAATGCATGAAAACTTTTTCTGACATGCATTTAAAGGAAGGAACAGTAATGAAACTGCAATGCCCTTACACAAAATGCGGGGGCATAATTCCACCTGGTCTGCTTAAAAGATTACTGGGTGAAGAAGAGTTTGAAAACTGGGAGTCCCTTATGCTACAGAAAGCACTTGATTTAATGTCTGATGTTGTTTACTGCCCAAGATGTGAGACTGCCTGCCTTGAGGATGAAGATCACCATGCGCAGTGCTCGAACTGCTTCTATAGCTATTGTTCGCTTTGTAGGGAGCGACGCCATGTTGGAGTTGCATGCATGACACCAGAGATGAAACTAATTATTCTCCAGGTACGGAGTTTCCATGTTTTGTAAACTTTATTTACGTTATTGTCATGCTAGTGTGAAGCATAACTTGAGCTGCAAATCTGAATATAATTGCAAAAAAACCATATATTTTTTCACAATTCGGAGTCATGTATCAGTGTATAAATGATTTGAATATGGGAAAATTGCTGCAAATTGTAAGATATGATTATCTTTACGGAAGCTCTCATGAATTGTCTCTCATTTAAAAGGCGGGTTCTAATTTTTCATTCCAAGAAACTTAAATCAGAAGTTAGTAATTATTAAACTAAGGTAACGTTTGCAAAATATCATGCTTTTAGATAAATGAGTTAAATTTAGAGATTGTGAAGAAAATGAGAAAAATTAAAAGTTGTTAGTTTATAAAAATAAAGTGAAAAGGTGAAAATATTTAAACTAAAGTGTGATAAATAAGTGATTTTAATACTAGTTTTTTTTACTAAATTATCGAAAATAGCTTGATTAGATAACACACCGCTCTCTCACTTCAAAATTATTGGGAGAAGAGATTTTCATTTATTTACTAAAATATATAATCACTTTTGAATAATCAAAATCATCATGATACCAACTTTGAGATTTTGATTAAAATTAAGTAGGAGCTATCGCAAAATCTGGCATTAAGAAACATGCACAGCCGATTTTTTGAAGTGATTAGTAAAGAATCACATTTTTTTGAGGTTGCAAACATTCCCTAAGTTATCCTTGGCATGTAAAGAAACTATTGAGTTACTTTTTATTTTAGTTTTGATAGGCTTTTGTTGTACCTAATTTTTTAGCAGATAAATTCATTGATGCTTTTTTTTTGGTATTTGGAATTATTTTTTTGGTTGTGTTGCATAATTTTCAATTGTGATGAATTTGAAATCATGAAAAAATGGTTGATAATTAGTTTACAAACGAAAAAATTATTTCATGAAACATAAATTTGATTTAGTTTTGAACTGTAAAAGATGAATTTAGTTCATATTTTCTTCTTCATCTGTTTCTCCTGTGTTTTGCTTGTACCTTTCTAGAATTTGTACGTTTACTTTTGCTGGGTCTTGACCTTAATATCAGGAGCGACAAAATTCGTCTCAAATGAAAGACGAGCAAAGGCGTCGAGAGCAAGATATGATTAGTGAGATTCTTAGTGTCAGGGAGATAAGTCGTTTCGCAAAACAATGCCCCTCTTGTAAGATGGCTATATCTCGTACTGAAGGTTGCAATAAGATGGTGTGCAATAATTGTGGGCAATATTTCTGCTACCGTTGTAATAAGGCGATTTCCGGATATGATCATTTCAGGTTTGCTGTCCGCTTGGACGCAATATAGTTCAATTCTGTTTGGAATTTTGTCAGTAATTATCTGTTTAACTTTCTGGATATATGATATTTTGTTTAACTTAGAGATGGAAACTGTGAACTTTTCCCCGAGGAAGAAATTCAGAAATGGGAGGAGATGAATGGTCGGCAAGTTGCTGGACAAATGCAAGCGCAACTATTTGCTGATCATGCTCATCCATGTCCTAATTGTGGTCAGGACAATGTAAAGGTGAGTTAAGTGTCGATTATTTGTTTGGTTTATAGAAGTAGTTGGATTTTGTAGGAACAGTTTGAGTATTGCCACTTCTCAAGTCACAAGAGATAGCAAGGACTTGAATATTTTGTAGGAAACTGCCACACAAGATTATCGGATAAACTGTATTACTCCCTCCGTCCCAATTATATAGTCCACCTTGTTTTTTCACACATGGTAAGAATGCTATTGAAAAAAACAAATTATACAGGCAAATTTCCTGATACAACCTTATTACAAATTATACTCACAACAATGAAAATCAAATACAATTTTACTGGTTGTTAGAAGTAGTAGCAGTAATTTTTTAAAAAGTACAGTTTTATGTCGTCCCTTGTTTACATGAATGATTATGGTTCCGGAGCGTCTCCTGTTTGCAAATTCTTATTTAACTTTATTCTATACAAACTATTTTATTTTCAAATTTATTCACTTGTCTAAGTTTTTGGTTAACTCGCTCCTTTGCCTAATTTTGTTGTAAAAATCTTTACAGGTGGGCAATAACAATCACATATTTTGTTGGGCATGCCAAAATCATTATTGCTACTTGTGTAGGAAAATGGTGAGGCGCGGCTCGCAGCATTATGGTCCAAAGGGTTGCAAGCAACACACTGTTGGGTAGATTTCAATGCGTTACACGGCTCAATGTACAAGGTAGAAGAGGCTGTACCAAAGTATTCTTCTATATTCCACAGGAGTTATTATTCTGCATTCTTTACTCTAGCAACCGGAGCACCCGCACCCGTGCATTGTACAATTATCCAAAGAAAATAAGTACCTTAGAGAGACCGACTGGATAGTGTGACTAAAATTAATCATATGAAGGCATAAATTTTTCTAAATCAAAGATTTCATATGCCAAAAGCGAACGCTATGACCATTTGGTTTGATTCATAATAAGTGTGAGGCATTCGACATTTGGCGTGTTGATTGTCGGTATTTTTATCCGACGACGTACCTTGTATAAGACCAAGGTTGTAATTGGCGGGAGGCGGTGGTGGGACTGTCGGTGACTGCTTATCGTCTCGGCCGCCTAAGCCGTTGAATTTTCTTAAGTAAATTTTTTTTTATAGATAATCATATACAATCATAAATAATATCATTTTTTTATATAAGATGTGTGCTTAAATTATTTAAGCATAAAGAAATTTCATATAATATAATATCATCTAGATAATGTGCAAATAAATATATAAATATAAATTAACAAGATAATTAATAAAGATTCATAATCATATTAATGCTATTATGTTAACATAGTAATATAATTACTTTTACTAAAAAACTAAGTTTAAATTTCAACGGACGACAGACAGTGTGTGCTGGGCTTAATGGTTGAGGCTTGAGAGTGAAAACCAAACGTATAAAAAAGAAAGTGTGGTGTGCAAATGTTTTGAAATTTAAAATTAATTGACTTTGACTATGTTTTTAAAATTTGTTGAATACAACATAAAAATTTTGACTGCCCGGTGCTCGCCACCTCGCCCGTCTGCTCACCACCTCGACCCGCCTCCCCACCGTCGTATAGCTTGGGTCGCCAAAAACACATGTCTCATGCGCCGTGGCCGTTTCGACCGTCATTTAGAACACTGTAAGGTTTTTTTTTTTGGCCTTCATTGTTGAAATTGTATGCAACTACTGCTAGCCTTTTGGTTTGTTTCTGGGCTCCCCACCCTTACAAATATACGAATCCTGGAACAAGTTATGGGTTCAGGTGGACTCTTGGATAAAGCATGACACTGGAAAACTAAGGCGCGAAAAGTGGACATTTGAAACAAATAGGACAGACGCTAGAATTCTCTATTATTCAAGTTTAAAATCCATTATTCCTTTTTGTTTTTTTTTGGGGGAGATTATTTTGAAATTTCTCCTGAACTAATTAATGCAATTGGAGAACTGAGTCGATAAATTCCACAGATATACTCCCAAACGGCAAGGAAGCCTCCAAATATCTAAAACTACGCCGGGGCACGTAAGTACTAAGGAACCATGCATAGCCACGTGGCACGAATCCAGTGGATTCCGATCGACAGCACATAATCAATCTTTGTCTCCTTACAAATGACTTCATTCAACGTGTCGACTTAATAGTTAGTGACGTAAGGGGTCGTTCTCTCATTTTGACATGTATTATTCATATTTATCTCATTTCTCGAATCCATACTTATCTTATTTCTACCTGCGAGCAAACTGTCTTTTCACTAACTAATTCCAGGGAAAAAAAAAGATTTTGAACTTTGTGACTTTATATTTTCAAGAAATAGTTTTCCAGATACAAAAGTTATAAATTGGTTTTTTTATTTGTTTATATAAATCCCACAGTGAATACTTGACAATTTCCCTAATGAAATTTCACTTCTGAACCTAGTGACTAAATGTGAAACTACTGGTGTGAGGCAAAATGGACACTTGTTATCTCAGAAGGCACAAAGTGCCAAGTTAAGGCCCACCAAAATGAACTTTAAATACCATCGTCAAGATGCACGCACATACGCGTCATGTATCGGGCATCAAAGCTCCAATAGTCTGGCTCGTTCACCAAATAAATTAAAACTCATATACATATAGACTAGAAATTTGGAGATATAAGAGTAGAGTGGTAAGCAACTTGACTTGAAATCATTCATGTCTAGTATTAAGAGGAGCAGAAACAACAGGAGGCGATTTAGTGATGAACAGATCAAGTCTTTGGAGACTATGTTCGATACTGAATCGAGGCCAGAGCTACGCCTGAAAATGAACTTGGCTAACAAGCTTGGGTTGCAGCCAAGACAAGTTGCAATATGGTTTCAGAACAAAAGAGCCAGATCAAAGTCCAAGCATATCGAGAATGAATACACCATGCTTAAAACAAAGTACGATGAGCTGTCTTCCCAGTTTGATATTATGAGGAAAGAGAATCAAACCCTGCTCGTCCAGGTATAAAGATTCTCATAGTAAATATATATATATACATACATGAATTTATAGTCGATAGTTTTGCTAACGTATTATTACAAGTAGTGCAAGTAGGTAAGAAGAATCTTTATGTGAGAATCTTTCAAATTGTGTAAATATATCACAATTTTGTTTCTTTACAAATGCCAGCTGCAGAGACTTAAAAATATGGCTGGCCAAAAAGATGACGAGGTACAAGGCAATTACAAGGATCGCATCAAGACAGCAACTTCTGAAAACCCCGAAATTCTACGAGAAACTCGTAGCAGTGAGCTTCTCATGACCTCGTGTAATGATGCAGGCAAAACGGTTGATTACATGGAGGAGAATGGTTTTCTAAATATGGCAAACGTCGCACAAGATTCGTTAACATCACCGGATAATGGATGCAGCTTTGACTCTTGTACATTTCTTGATGATCCTGGCTACAGCTCGCAGTGGTGGGACTTCAAATTTGGAACTCCGGCCTGAGGGCTTTGTGAGACAGCGGCACCGTTGTCCCGTGGTAAATGGTGGAGTATAGAGAACTCGGCAACATAAAGGGTTGTGCATAATATCCATTTATGTTCATTTTACCATATCCCGAACCCTATATATGCAGGGTACAGCATCCCCAGTTATTGCAATACATGTTGATACAAGTATATAATCCAGGATAGGCAATGTATGTTACTGGTTTTCAAATTTTGTTTAGAGAGAGTGATAAAATGTCATTAAATTCAATCAATGAGCTGGTGCTCATTCAACCATCATCGTCTCTAAAGTCTCCGTGCAACGAGGAAATATCGAGGGTAATCAACCAGGTAAAATATTTGCGCAAAGGCAACACATCCAAGTAAACATATACCATAATAAAAGAACAACGAATTATTTAAATAGTGTTTCCAACTACCACATTCCAAAACTTCTCATTGTAAACAGACTACAGCACAACACCAGGCAGAACAAACCTCAAGCTTTTAACTTCACAGAAGTATCCAGCCCAAGACGCCACTATTATCAAGTCTCTGCCTTTACTTTCACGTCTCCGTTAGGTAAACTTCTCAGTGTTTGCTCTAAACGTTCGGACTCCTGCATAAATCACCATTAGAGAAGAGAGTATAATACCAACACCAATGTAGGTTTCTTAGAAGACTTAAAATATCATAAAGGAAAATCAGAATGGAAGATGAAAGGGCATGGAAGTATCATTAGTGTAAAATTTCGAAATTGAATATATTAACCATTTTTTGGGTGAATTGAACGCTACCCCAAGGGTAGCAGCCATCCTGGCCATTGATGCTCCCCAAGGATACTACCCTTAGAATAGAATCGAACTCTGCCACAAAGAGACGCGACAAATTGTTCATCAGAAAGTTAATCTTTTTCTTTCGGAACTAATTAAGAACTGCATTTGTTCTACATTGCATCACTACAGAAATCCTAAAAACACAACAATTTGCATTATGTCTTCCTTATTTCCCTTTCACTTTCCCCACAATTTCCAATTTAAAATTTATGGTTTGCCAAGAAATTTCAAATATAAGCGTCACCGTAACGTTCTGGCTAAAAAAAATATTCATCAACATCTCCTCATTGGCCTACAATCCCAAGCAACCAACGAATATCAAATTTAAAAATTACTCTCGCAGGGTACTAGTGTAGGGAGAAGAAGCCTGAAAAAGAAAAAGCAAAGAGAACATAATGATACGGATTGGGAAGACCCCAAAGAAGCTTAAGCAACCACGTATAAAGGTCACGCTTGAAGAAGGCTCGTGAGATAAGAAAACTAAGGCCGACCAAGGGAAAATATATATTAGATGAGTTGTTTCTTATGGCATTAAGGTTTTTTTTATTGTCTACCTGTGCTAGGGGTAAGGGGATATTCCTATTTGAAAGGTTTGAAGAGAGAGAGGACTGTTATGGACTGTTCATTCCATATTTCTAGACTTCTTATTAGTTGCTCCCAGAAATATTTAGATTTCATATTCCGGTCCTTCATCATTTTGTTTTTTACTATTGCTACATTGAGTTTCTCATTTGTGTTGATTTAGAGAAGCTTGAATACATCCAGGAGAGGCAAAAACTCAAGAAGCTGGAAACAATGGCCACGCTCTTCAAAGAGAAGTTTTTAGACGCGGAAGAGAAGCTTGAATACATCCAAATCCAGGGAAAGAGTAGGAGGTTTCAGGAGTCATGGTGAGTTATTGCTGTCCATCATGAGTTCTTTGGGAGCTGGCGGCGAGGAAAAGGAGTTGAAGCAAAATGAAGAGCCAGAAACAGGAGCAAATGCAGAGAATGGAAATTTCAGGACAGAGCAGTTTTTAGAACCAAAATAAGCTTTGCGCTTAACTCGATGGTTCGGATCCCATTGGTGAATCTCTAAGGCCGAACAACATTTTGAGATCAATCACACAACTCTGAAACCCAGGTTGAACTTTTTTAATCATTTAATGTTAATCAAAATTCCAAATGCAAATGGAACGTGAAGGAAAATCAATCGAGGGAAGAAATAAAACTTTTATCCATTCACGTAAATTTGGTAATACCAATGAGGATCATCGGCTGACATGAGCGGTGGCCGGAGCCCCATAGCTGCTCAGTGAGATGGGAGCGCTTTGACACACAAGCAATTCCTACATTGTTTGGACAAGGAACCATGTTTTCCATGCAGCCAACAATACAGTCAGTTCAATGCATAATGCCCATGTAAATCATCCGGAGCATTTGCATAATCTAGTGAATGATTTGGCCGAGGATGAGAATGATTTTGATAGAGAACTCTTGTCCGTGGAAGAAACCATGCAGGAGACAGTGGCCGAAGAGTTGGGATCATTAGACATTAGTGTGCTTGGGATTCCTTTATACGTGGTAGGAGGAATTTCACCACCTCCTACAATGAAGCTTCTAGGTACGAGGAATTTCACAACCTTGTATAACGAAGTTGCTAGGTATGCTGGAATGATTGACAGTGGCGCTAGCTACAATTTTGTCACAAGCACCATGCAAGAAATTTGGATCTCCCAACTTCAGATACACCTGACTTATTGGTGTAGCAGGGATATGGATATCAACTGCCAAAAGGATGTGCAAGGGAGTAAATGTTGACTCTGTGAAGCAATAATTAATATCTCAAGATGGAGTGGCATTAAATCCGGGGAAATATGAATAATACTACATATTCATGCAAATACATAAGAGCAAGATGATTGACGGAAACCTGAAGTTTAAAGTAATGTTATTCAAACAAGAACCATAGTTGAGGAATAGACATATATGATTCAACAATTGTATCACTAGCAGTGACTGAGAAACGAGATTGAGAAGAATTCCAAACTCACAGATGCAGATGATGCGCGTATCTCCCTATATGCTTCCACTTCATCAGGAAATGCTTGGTCCAGTTCCTCAAGCAGATGCCTTCGCAAGGCCTTCATTAGATGACAAGGATAAAATTACACCATGTTAAAATGAAAAAGAAAAGTTTGTGGAACATCTAGAATTGCATAATGATAAACAGCAAATGATGTGTAGGTTACAAAATAAAATACATTGGAAATCATATCAGTAATTCTAAAACTCTAGGACATGCAAAATCACTAAGGAAACCATAATGTTGAGTTTCCACAGCGAAAATGAATGAATAGAAAGAATCAAATGGGCTAGAATCAACTAATGACATGTTTACATATTATAGACCAGGACTTTCTATTTGTGGGCTGCAAGCCTTTAGCTTCAGCAACAGGTCGTCGATGAGACAAGAATAGTCATATGAAGTAATCAGATTTCATCTATGCTTCTCTTGCCCCATTTTTACCGGGGGCACGCATTAATGACATAGCATATTAACTTAAACACCAAGCTTTAGTTAACAAAAGGGTCATAATCATTGATTGCAGACAAAATACTAACAAAGAACTCAAACAAGAACTTGAAAAAGTTAAGCATGATACTCGTAAGACCAGCGTACGACTAGCTTAAAATGGGATAAATGAAAGGTCTATTTATGGTAAGATCAAAGTGAAATTTATATATCCTGTGTGAATTTATCCGGATTCTTCCCATCATCTATCAAAATGGGCCCAATTCATCAGTCACATCATTATACTAGGACGTTGAAAACAACCACGGAAGAAAAGCCAAGACCCTAAGTGATTTAATATACGTGGCTCTCGTTAGGAGACATGTCTCATGTCCGAGGGAATGAGAGGCATTAGAAGCACCCCTCATCCGCTTGTAATTAAAATAAAAACGTGCATCTGAAAAGGGCTATTTCAATGAAAAAAATCGTACTTTAGAACATCCATGGGCACCTGAATGTTGCAGTGTTTGGCCAATCTCGTCATATTGTCCAGCTCCAACACCAACTTACTCCTTGAACCCAACATAATAAAAGAACATTCAGCAGCCAAACAGACTTAACGGTGACTTCAGATCCAAAAAGCATATATCCATGAATTGATCTATTTTAGCAAAAATCGACTAATATCTTCTCCAAAAACGAATGTAAATACTATCATATCAAATTATAAGCATCCAGTTTAACATACCAAATCATGTGAATGCCTTCAAAATTGAATAAATGAATAAAACTTACAAGGTAAAATTTTTATATGTAAAATTACATGCCTTGAAGGAGGGGGAGTTGGGAGGCCACGTTAAAAGAAGAAACGGTTAGGTAGAGTTGATGTAGGATGCCTGGATTGAACTAATGACTTGAGTTAAATTTTTGTTTAGGATCGTCCGTGGGGATTCCTGCGACAGCGACGGTGGTGGCAGAAGATCCCACCGGAGATGAATCGTTCGAAGGATGGATCATTGCTCCGTTGCCACCGCCGGTAAGAGCTGCCGCTGATGCGGTGGTCTGGGAAGAGGAGTCCATTTTTTCCCCTTATATCCCCGTATCGGATTGTTTGTTGGTTTTGTATATAACACGACATTTCGGGATCTTCTCATATGATGTATAAAAGTAAGAATCGGCTTTTATCTAGTGATAGAACATCCAAAACCATCACACCAACGAGGTCTTGATCTTCCACTTTGCGATTTATTGCTTAAGCCGCCTGATACCTCATGACCCGAGATGGATCCGGCCCACTCTCGATAGCTCAGATAGACTTAAGCCCAATACTCAGAAAGTCTCGGAAGGTCATCTTCATGACAGAGCCCATCAAGAAGTCGACTCATTCATACGAAAGTGGTGGGAGATCATCCGAGAAGTCATCTAGGCGATCTCCCAAACGCTCGTAATCTCGTCAATCAGAAAGAGTTGGCTAACCTCCCATCATGACCCGAGCCGACCTCCCAGGCTCCCAGCCTATGTTATCGTGTCGATTGGGAATGTTTCGGCCGAGCTCCCACAGTATCCAGATTGTAAACGGGCTCCTGTTTAGGAGAGCTCCTACTCAGACATTAACAGGTAGCCCACAGAAATAATCCCAAAAAGGTAAAGCCCGCAAAGATTTAATCTAATCTCACGGGACTTTATTCTTTTCATATAAATATCATATTTCATTCATTGTTTATGCATTCATATATTCACTCACTCTACACATACGGTATTATATCTGTTTTCTATTATCTGACTTGAGCATCGGAGGGGCTGTTCTGGCTTCCTTCTAATGTTTTTGTTTGTGCTTCCAGAGTTCGTAGGTCTGATCCGAACTCTCCAAGTGAAGATCCGATCTCTAGCTACCATCTCGGATTTCAGCAACATCACCGCCTGAAGAGAATTCGAATAAATACAAATGTTGTTAAAACCACGACAAACACAGAAATCCATACCAATATGAAAAATAACCAACTTCGTTCCTTTCACCGAACTCGGATGACGAATAATACAAGCATTTACACCCAAAAACCAATATTGATAATCTCGCACTATCATCCTAATATTAAAATAATTTCAAACCTTACCATGTACTTGAATGGTTATACTTTCCGAATATTTATATTTTACCACGAAAATTTCAATTATAATATGAAGACGCACATGAGAAATCTCGAATTTGATATATATTTATAAATATTAATAAATATAGATATATTTTATTCACAATATTCAAATATAATTTTTAAATTTAAGAGAACAAACATTAATTATAGATATTTATGTAATAAATAAACAAATATAAATTTATTAATATCATACATTTAATAATATAAGAACATATTGTTGGATAATTATAAGTTTTGGTTATGTGTTATAAACAGATAAACACTTAATTCAGCGAACAAGTAAAATCAACAAAAGTATATGAGAAGACCCTTTGCTCTTATTTGGAAGACATCTTGGAGCTTATATGAGCAAACTCAACTTAAGGAAGCCTTCATTGATAAAAGACTTAATGCCATCTGATCTTGCTGAATCTTATTGTCGGCTGAACTCTGAATATTTATTTATTTGGTCAAACCAAAATAATCAGTAAATCCCATAATTTAGATCATGTTATGAGCATAAAGACAGAATTTGTTAGGATCGTTTCGTACTTCCATATCACTATCTCGGACATTAATTGTCGCATTCTATATCAGGTAAAAATATTTTTTTAAAAAAAACACGATATCGATTACTATTTTTGTTATGGAATCAGTATGATCAACTTGTAGTCGTTCAAATTTGAACATTGCATTTGCTCTATGAAAAGGTCAATTCAAAACTCAGACTCCACTCGACAACATGCACATATATTTCATTTATCTATGATTTATAAGGCAAATTAAAAATATTTATTACACAAAGTTATTTGTATCATTTAAAGTGATAATTTATACCGGTAGAAAGAGTCTTTCCATGTAGATTTTTATAAGTTGTTTGGTGTACTCAGAAGTTCGAGATTTGACTGCTAACAACAATTGAGATCCCCAAAGTCTAAGAGAAGAAAATTTGTGAAATGTCTATTTATTATTCTATTCACGTTATCCGATTCTAACATATATTAAATAAATAAACAAATATAAATTTATTAAATAACATGTATTTAATAGCATATTGGGGGCATATATTAAATATTTAATTAATAAATAAGCAAATATAAATAGTTCGAACCCCAAAACAGTATAGTAATTCAAGGGGACACACTAATTCAATATTATATTTAACTCAGTTTTTTGATTAATACATAAATAAATATAAATATTAAATTAAAAAATAAACAAACATAAATAGTTCAAACTTCAAACCCAAAAACCTAGATAGCCTAATATTAATTAAGGGGACAAACACTAATTAGATATTAACTCAAGTTTTTAATTAATAAATAAACAAATAGATAAATATAAATATTAAATTAAAGATAAAAAATATAAATGTGATTTTAAATGGATATTTGGTAACTAAACTAAATTATATTAAATATTGTATCAATAAAATAAACAAATATAAATAGTGCAAACCCAAAAACTGTAAATAACTTAATATTAATTAGTAATTTAAGGGGACAAACACTAATTATATATTAAATTAATACATAAACAAATATAATTTTTATTAAATAACATGCATTTAATAACATATAGGAGCATACAAGCACTTTCACAATTGGAAATTTTATTAGATTTTAATTTTTATTTATTTTGCTTCAAATCCTGATGGTATTATTTTATGGGCAAATTTGAAAAAAATGCATCTGTCTATCTTTGATTTAAAATTCAGTACCTAGAGGATTTTTTTTACAAATTAATACCTGACAACACTATAAACTTAGTTTTAACTACCTACAAAAATAAATTTACATTTTTGCCCTTTTATTATTTATATAAAGATATAATTTTATTCACCAAATTAATTGTGTGTTTTTCATCTACCAAAGTATTAGTACCTGTTATGGTGTTTCAAATACTTGATTTTATTATTTGAATACTCCAAATGTGTACAAAAATACTATATTTTCGAACAATCACCATAAATTCAATCATTGTTGGTTTTTCATTAAAAATGCATCATGTGACTTATTGATGTCATTTTATTTTTAAAAAAATATAGTTCATCATTCATCATGGAATAAGATTAAGTACTTATTTTGACATATAAAATATCTATTTTGAAGTTTCAGATATTTTATTTGGCTCTTTAAATACTCCAAAAGTGTAAAAAATACTAGATCTTCGAACGATCCCTATAAATTCAGTCATTGTTTATCTTTTCATGAAGTGTGTATTTGGATGACATATTAATCTCATTTAATATTTTTTTGTAAAAAAATCAAATTCCAAACTAATCATGTAAATTTATAAGTACTTAGTTTTACTTGAGAAATACCTATTTTGAGTTTCCAAATACTAGATTTCGTAAATGAGATACTCACAATATGTATTAAAATACTGGATATTCGAATAGACAACGTAAATTCACCAAGTATTGGTATTTCAATGGAAAACGTATTTAGATGACACATTCATCTCATTTAATATTTTTTTTGTAAAAAAAATAAACAAATTCTCAAATAAGAATGAAAATTTTAAAGTACTTAGTTTTATTTGAGAAGTACCTAATTTGAGTTGACAAATACTTAATTTCGTAAATGAGATACCCACAATATGTATTACAATAATGGATATTCGAATAGGCAACATAAGTTCTCCAAGAGTCCAAGTGTTGATATTTCCATGGAATATGCATTTGGATGAGAAGTACATAATTTGAGTTTATAAATACTTGATTTGATATAGGAGATACTCATAATATGTAATAGAATACAAGATATTCAAATATGCAACGTAAGTTAACCAAGTGTTGACTTTTCACGGAAGATGCATTTGGATGACATATTCATCTCATTTAATATATTTTTTGTAAAAAAAAATTCTCAAATAAGCATGAAAATTTTAAAGTACTTAACTTTACTTGAGAAGTACCTAATTTGAGTTGGAAAATACTTGATTTCGTAAATGAGATCCTCACAATATGTATTAAATATTGGATATTCGAATAGACAACTTAAATTCTCCAATATTGGTATTTCCATAGAATATGCATTTGGATGAGAAGTACCTAATTTGAGTTTGCAAATACTCGATTTGGTAGAAGAGATACTCATAATATGTAATAGAATACTGGATATTCGAATGTAAGTTCACCAAATGTTGGCTTTCCATGGGAGATTCGTTTGGATGACATATTTATCTAATTTAATATTTTTTTGTAAAAAAAAAAAATTTTCCCAAATAAGCATAAAAATTTTAAAGTACTTAGTTTTACTTGAGAATTATTCATATTGCAAAGACTTTATTTGGTACATGATATACTCATAATATGCAATATAATACTGGATATTCGAATATGCAACGTAAATTCACCAAATGTTGGTCGTTCTATTTAAGATGCATTTGGATGACATATTCATCTCATTTAATATTTTTTTGTAAAAGAAAAAACAGATTCTCAAATAAGGATGAATATTAAAAGTACTTGATTTTACTTGAGAAGTGCCTAATTTCATATTGCAAATACTTGATTTGGTACACGAGATACTCATAATATGTAATAGACTATTGGATATTCGAATATACAACGTAAGTTTACCAAGTATTGGTCTTTCCATGAAAGATGCATATAGATTACATATTCATCTTATTTAATATTTTTTCGGTAAAAAAATTCTCAAATATGCATGAAAATTTTAAAGTACTTCGTTTTACTTGAGAAGTACCTAATCTGAGTTTTCAAATACTTGATTTCGTAAATGAGATACTCACAATATGCATTAAAATACTGGATATTCGAATAGACAATATTTCTATGAAAAATTTATTAAGATACTTATTCATGTAATTTAAATAAATAAACAAAGTTCATTATTCATCATGGATTAATTGGGAGATACATTATGAACATAGTTCGTAAATGAGCTTGAAGTTTGCACTTTAAGCATATCTATCGATTCATGGATTAATTATTTATAAAATACTCGTCAATATTAATTGACAATAATTTTTGATATTCATTGAATGACTTATTTGACAATTATACTTATTTGACATAATACTTATTGGTAATTATTCATTATACTTATTAGTATTTTTTTCTTTATCTTTATGAGTATTAATTTATAATACATTAATATTCATTCACAATACTTGTTGGTATTAATTAAATGACAAGGCAATACTTTATTTGATATCATCCTCATCAATATTCTTTCATAATATTTATTGTTAATCATTCATTATATGTATCAATATTATTTCATTATACTTATTAGCAAATTTGAGTTTTTAAAGGGTAAAATCAATTATAAGTTGAATCTAATTATGTAATACTTGTAACAATTTAAGCATCACATTTTTATTTCATGGATCTCATCATCAAAGGCCACTCAATATTGACTTCAAATAATATATTTTGATATAATCAAATAATCGAATTTGAGTACTTAAATGGTAAAATCAAGTATTTGTGGACTCGTATTAGGTATTCTTTGTATTAATTTAGGTATCACATTTTTACTTCACGAATGTTATCATCAAAGACCACTCAATATTAACTTCACCAATTTAGATACTCTTCGTATCAATGCATCTTCCATGAAAAGATCAACACTTGATGAACTTACGTTGCCTATTCGAATATCCAGTATTTTAATACATATTTTGAGTATCTCATTCAAGATATCAAGTATTTGCAAACTCAAATTAAATACTTCTCAAATAAAACTAAGTATTTTAAAATGTCAATACTTAGTTGGGAATTTGTTTGTTTTTTTTTTCTTTTTTGTTTTTACAAAAAAAATATTAAATGAGATGAATATGTCATCCAAATGCATTTTCCAAGGAAAGACAAACACTTGGTGAGCTTACGTTACATATTCGAATATCCAGTATTCAATTACATATTACGAGTATCTTATGTACCAAATCAAATATTTGCAATCTCAAATTTTGTACTTCTCAAATAAAAATAAGTACTTTAAAATTTCTATGTTTAGTTAGAAATTTGTTTTTTCTTTTACAGAAAAAATATTAAATGAGATGAATATGTCATCCAAATGCTTATTCCATAGAAATATCAATATTTGGTGAACTTACGTTGTCTATACGAATATCTGGTATTTTAATACATTTTGTGAGTATCTCATTTACGAAATCAAGTATTTGCAAACTCAAATTAGATACTTCTCAAGTAAAACTAAGTACTTTAAAATTTTCATGCTTAGTTGAGAAATTTTTTTTTTTTTTTAAATATTAAATGAGATGAATTTGTCATCAAAATGTATCTTCCATAAAAATACCAACACTTGGTGAACTTACGCTGCTTATTCGAATATCCAGTATTTTAATACATATTGTGAGTATCTTATTTACGAAATCAAGTATTTACAAACTCAAATTAAAGTACTTCTCATTTAGGGAGTAAAATTAAGTATTGGTAGACTCGAATTAGATATTTTTTGTACTAATTTAGGTACCGAATTTTAACTTCACAAATGACACATCAAAAATCACTCAATATTACTTGAAAATATATTTTTGTTGTATCCCAAAATAATCAAAATTGAGTCTTAAAAGGGTAAAATCTAGTATATGCCAAATCAAATTATGTATTATTTGTACCAATTTAGGTAACACGTTTTTTATTCACAAATCTCATCATCAAAGAACATTCAATATTATTTTCAAACTATATATTTTGACATACTCAATAGAATTTGAGTATTTAAAAGGTAAAAATCAAGTGTTTGTGGACTCGAATTATGTATTATTTGTATTAATTTAGGTATCACATTTTTACTTCACGAATATCATCGTTGGTGTCACTTAATATTAACATCAAATTATATTTTGGCATCCTCAAATAATTGGATATGAGTATTTACGGGGTAAAATCATGTATTTATAGACTCTAATTGGATATTCTTTGTACCAATTTAAGTATCACATTTTAACTTCACAAATGACACAATCAAAAGTCACTTAATATTACTTGAAACTTAAGTATTTTCTTACATATTTGAAGTATTCAAATAGCCAAATCAAATATTTGGAACTCCAAAATAGGTATTTTATCGATCAAAATAAGTACTTTTCCTAATTCAACAATGAGTGAGAAACTGTGTTTTTTCAAAAATTAGATGACATAAATAAGCCATCTTAATGCATTTTCAATGAAAATACCAACAATTATTGAATTTATTGTGATAGCTCGAAGATCCAGCATTTTCTTACACACTTGGAGTATTCAAAGAGTCAAATCAAGCATTTAGAACTCCAAAATAGGCATTTTGTATGTCAAAATAAATACTTAATCTTATTTCATGATGAGTGATGACCTATTTTTTTAAAATAAAATGACATGAATAAGTCATCCTAATACATTTTTCATGAAAAGATCAACAATGACTGAATTTATGGTGAATGCTCGAAAATATAGTATTTTCTTATATATTTGGAGTATTTAAAGAGCGAAATCAAGTATCTGAAACACCATAATAGGTACTTTGTATGTCAAAATAATTATTTACTTTTATTCCATTATAATTGACAAACAGTATTTTTTTGAAATTATATTTTAAATGGAGAAGAGAGATAATTTTTGTGAATAAAATAATATATTTATTTAAATAGTAAAGGGTAAAATTGTAAATTTTGTTTTATGAGGATTTAAAACTAAAAGTATGGATCTGTCAGGTACTGAATCCTAAAAAATTATGGCTATGTACTGAATCTTAATTGAAACATTGATTTAGGTATTTTTCTGAAATTTGCCGTTATTTTATTAGAAAAATAATTGATTTATTTATAACACGTAACTTTTATTTGAGTAGATATCTTGTGAAACGGTCTCACGAATCTTTATCTGTGAGACATGTCAGTTCTACCGATATTCACAATAAAAAATAATACTCTTAGCATAAAAAGTAATACTTTTTCATGGATGACCCAAATAAGAGATCCGTCTTACAAAATACGACCCGTAAGACCGTTTCACCCAAGTTTTTGTCTTTTTATTAACTCGCGGAAGTAATAATTGTGGTTGAATTTGAATCGATGAAATTGTACATAAAAATTTCAATTTCATAATAACAAATTCGTTTGTGTAAAATTCACTTGACAAAGAATTGTAAATCTCAACTAAATTATTTTAGTCATTGTAATTGATTTCGAATTCATATAGGCTCCGCTGGATGAGATGACTTGATTTGAAATGATTTGATTTGATTTGATGTTATATTTATAAGATGAATTTAAACAGAATTTGGGTGAATTTCAAATCCATAAATCATAATAATCAATGTTGCAATTTGTATCTACATGAAAAGATTTGAAACCACCCAATATAAATTTATTAAAGCAATCGAATATATTAACAATCGATAGATTTGAAACCACCCAACATAAATTCTTATAGAGTCATTTCAAATATTTAATTCGAATAATCCACCAAAATTCAAATTCTTTCTTCCAAACTAAACCTAACTAAATTCCCCACAAATTTCTACAGTCACTCGATTACCTTGAAGGTAAAAATGCAATTTGGCCAACTAAATTTTTAGGGAAAGGAATCTATTTGCCACATAATTAGGCAAATCGTACAAGTATGATTAAATTTTACAATTTTTGACATACACAATTAGCACCAATGGAGACGTGTAAAAACCACAAGATGTGGAAAATGAATACAAAGGCTTATTGTATGAATTGCTTCTAGGGTATCACTGCCAGATCCACCTATCTATACCACAACGTGGTGAAGATCATTAGTGTTACCAATACTCTTCGAATCCTGCAACTTTGTAGAAGGTGCTGTGGTCGAAGATCTAGATTGCTCCAAGTATTCCAAGAAATCCATTACCACGGGATCGGTCCACGGAGCCCCAAATGGAGCTTCACAACCCGCAACCCAACCCAAATGCCCACCTTTGGGTGTAATTATCAACATGCAGTTGGGGTTTTTCTGATGTTGCAAAAGGTGTAAAAGAGTTAATTCACACAAACCATGTACCAAGAAAAAAGGACAACCATTTGACATTATAAATCGATGTAATTCAAAATCGATGTAATTCAAAAAGTACCAAGATGTTGGCACATGGTATTTTGCAAGCTGTCTTGTAGAGCAACTTTAACAATGATAATATGTATTTTAGTCCTTTGGGTCCTTCAAGTACTAAAATATACTGATAATAATGAAATACTTTTTTCTTACTATCTTCAGTTCCAATGAGGCAAGAGGCGGCATAAAGTGGATGAGGTGATGAATAAATACTATAAATGCAACAGACTAAAAAGAGCCTCGTAAACCTTGATGTCTTCGCGAGGAATTCCACGAGATGGTGCGATTGGATCATTCTCAGCCTGAAATTTAGCAAGAAAAGCGTTGTGCAACAAAGAGGCGCCAAGGCAAAGGAAGGATAAACATAGAAGAATAAACAAAATCCTGAATTGAGGTATTGATATAGACAAGCATTTTGATGACAAATACTTGGAAAGTCAGAATCAAGTGCATTCAACATAAACATATTAGAGTTTTCATGAAGCTCTCTCTTCTCAGGAAAGAGTAAGTTTTTTATCCACTTCTTTCACGGTAATATTAAACCCGCCATGAATACCTTACACAAATGTTTTTGATGCATGTTTATTTTCCAAACACCTTTTTTGTGCCTCCATAACTGTTGGAAATACTTTATCGTATGCTTATATGCAAATTCCAAGATTTTTCAAGAATCATTTAAAAGATAAAATGTTACCGCATTGGAAATTACAAGTTTTTTTAACTTCCATAAATATCATATTTCGTTTTAGAAAGTTGAAAAATATGTATTCAGCAGTCTCATGAACTTCAAAATATCTTGCCTGGATGCAGAGAAGAGGTATTGAAACATTCCTTATGGAATCTGAGCTGCTCGACTTTGAGTAGTAGTCATCCACCGATTCAAACCCAAATGAAACTGAAAGAGTGATAAATGGGGCAGTTGGTGCAAGGTTTCACACATTTATAGATGTATAAAATATGCAAACCTCTTGTAAGTCCCTCATCAAATTCTCTCACAGATTTGGCATTAGCAGCCAATGGGATATTAAAGTCACCTCCCATATCCTCAAACAGAAGAGCGTGTCTGCAGCCAAAAGTCGTTTGTTATATATAACGTACAATCACCATAATATATCTGAAATAATAGTAGATAATCAAATGATTTTCAAAGGTTACCTCTTAAATATTTTGCACAATGAGTTTGCTAAAGCTTTGTCATAAACAATGTTAAAGCCCTTACGAAAGTCTTCATCAGCAACTACCAAATTGAAAGGGTTGCATAACGATATGGCACCAGAAAGAGGGCAAGGATGAAACTCCTGTAACAAAAGAAGTTTGAATAAGACAGACTGAGAATTTTATAAAGCAAAAATATGGAAGATCGTACATGTACACAAACTGAACAGACAGTTACAAGTAATCCAATAGTTTTTCCATGATTCAACTGCATATCTTGATTGAGGGAAGCATCTCGATATAACAATTTCAGAACACTAGCATGTGTTTTGCTTCAGTTTCAGATAAAATAACCCAAGTATGCAATGCATGCAAGTGAAAGACAGAATTGAAGGTACAAAGATGCAAAATGTATAATTTATTTAGGAGTGGACATTTCAGATTTCGTGTTTGTGGGGTTCAAATTGACTGCACACTTTGAACCATAGCCAAGTCAATTACATGATCAATCAGTTAGCAGGTGACACTTCGAAAAGTTAGCTGATTGAAACACAAACAAATATAATGAACCAGGACTAAGCTAGTCAGCTGACATTGAACTAAAACCCCAGGTAAATGCACTGTCTCATTGTTTGCTGATGAAGTTCAAGAATTATCATAATCATGTCACAGCTTTTGTTGGAGGGGGTGGGTGATAAAGGAACTGACTTAGCTAAGCACTTGAGCAAACTGACTTTCCAAGACCAATAGTGGAAATAGATAACTAATTAAACTCGTGAAGCCAGATAACTAAATAAACTTTCAAATAAAAAGGTCAAAAGCTGGGAACTGTTTTGTTGTAAAGGACTCAAGAATAAGGAAAGGGTTTGTCTCCGTCTAAGTAAATCCTTAACAAGATAAAGCATAAGAGAATGTTTGGAAACTGCTGGGAAACAAATAAGCTTCTTGTGAATCTCAATCTACTACTTCCAAGCAGGACCACGTTAATGTAAACATTTGGAAGAGTTTCAAGAAAACATTACCCATCAGTTAGAATTAGGTAGGACAGACATACAGCTCAGTAAATGTGCTTTGACAAAAAATTACACAGTTTTCAAAACTTTAAATAAAACAAGGATAAAAAATGATAAGAGCACATGAAAGGAACATGTAGATCTGAACTCCTACTACCTGACCAACATATCTAACAAGAATATTTGCTCCGAGGGACCAGCCAGCAGCATATAAATTAGCTTTGGGATACCGATTGCCAACATATTCAACAATCTCGGTGATATCTCCCAGAAAGGAAGCTGAATAGAACTGCAGAAATTAGCTAGTCACGAAATAAATACCAGACAATGAAGATAAAAGTTTCTCCAGCACACGTTCACTATCATAATCAGATAAGTACTGATGCATGATAGCAACCACTGCAGTGTCAACTGTGTCCCCAGCATTTTAACAAAGTTTGAACTAAGTATCACATGCAACTTGAATAACCATTGGAGTGAAAACAGCAACTTCACAAAGTATTTAAAAATTGAAAAAACAATTCAAAGGAAAAGAATTGAAACCCACAAAGACGAGTACCTGAGCTGTGGTCACAGGGCTTTCTCCACAACCTCTGCTATTAAACACCACCCCACGCCATCCTTTACTCCTAGCTCGCAATAACATATGTCTCACATATGTGTCCTGACTACCGCCAGTCAGACCTGGCTGCAAACACCCATTGTCAAAGACCAGTTTACCTCACTCCACTTAGCACAATATTGCTTCCCAAGAAATAACAAACATTGTAAATCATTCCTTGGAATCCACAACTGATTATTCTCTTCAACTTTATTATACTGATTGAGCTTCAAAATTTAAAATCTGGTCATTTCCTGTTACTTGCAATACCAGACATTTTTCCTGGGGCACAATTCACCAAGACAAGCTGTGATACTTCCCACATATAAAATGTGAATGAAAGTTTAAGAAAATCTTTGCTAGATAATCTGTTATACAATTGAATCTTTAATTCGAGAAAAGTCTTCACTATAGATGCGGAATAACACTAAATGTGTGATGTGAACTCCCCAACGGCATTCATTCTTAAAATAAGGCAATTAATTATAGTATCCTGTTACACATCAAATGTGAAAGGGGAGATTTTATCAGACCTCTGGCTATGAAACCAATTTACATAATTATACTTATGCTCGAGTTTTGAGTTAACCCTCAATTCCCAAGGTCTTATGGACCTCATAGGATTGAATGATAGACGTATATAACTTTGGTCAATTATTGTCACAAAACAAATATAAATTATTTTCCAGTAAAATTTATTTACTCCCAAATCTCTTTTGCAAAATCCCACACATAGTTACTAGAGAAGCGAGTACAAGACGTAGGATCTTCTTTGCAAGAGAGCATGCAGATTGTAACTTAAAAAATGAGACATTTAGGTATTGAAGTTTTTTCATTTTGGCATGGTAATCAGTTCTTCAAATATTTTTATGGTTAGCTAGTGTTGTTTCTTATTTTGAGTCTTTTTGGATGTGTGATATGGTCCTGGATAGATGCTGTGTCATTGAATTTTGTCATTCAGTATACCCTATGCTTTTAGCCACGAGGCACGTTAGTAAGAAATCATCTTGATCAGAGCAGAGACTCACCAGCAAAATGAGTACAGGAGAATCAGATGGCAAGCTTTTATCATCACCGGAGATCCAATCTAGGGATACAGTGCCGTCGTCTCTAGTGCGGAAACACTGGCGCCGGAATCTGACATCAGGGAGTGACCTGTAAAATGCAGAGAAAATAGTCTCCAGGTGTTTATTCCAACCAACCACGGGGTAAGGAGCGTATGGGAGATTAAGCGTATTGAATGCAGGAAGGAATGAGTCCACAGCTCCGCCGATTACTTCCAGAGACGGTTGCTGGTTTGTGGAGGAGCCCGGGATAGATACGGCTCGGATATTACGGAGATTGAAAGTTCTGGAAAAAGTGAGAGTGACGGGAAACTGCAATAGGCGGCGGAGCGAGGAGTACAGCGGGGCGGAGAAGCCGTAGGAGGCTCTCGCCATTGGTGGGTAAGACTGTAAGAGGGAGAAATGAGTGGTTGGTTAGAGTTCGGTAATAATAAATTGTTTTTTTTTATATCAAAATATATATTAAAAAAAATTAAAATTGTAATAAATTTCTCAATTATCGTTTTTGGATTATTCAAATCATTATATTTATTTGTTTAAAAAATAAATATATAATATTAATTTATTACATACTACGTAGCAAATAAATCAATTATATTATTTAACAATTAACAAACTAAAAATAATATTATTTGATAGTACGAATAACAATAAATATTGTAAAATAAATCAATAAACTTATTATTAGAAATATTAATAAATTTGACAATAATGTAAAAAACTAAATAAGGTTGAGTACTGCTGATTTTATTAAATCGGACTATCAAACCGATTTCATTCTAAAAGTTAATTTTGATATTTTTTTATCTATATTATATATAAAAATCTCGATACTTAGTAATCTCAGTTTATGAAATCAATTAATTTTCACGAAAAAACTTTATCCATTTACCTGAATAACGTTTTCATATAATATTTTTCATAACTAAACTATCTAATCCACTTTAAAATTTTAAAAATTCACATATTATTTTTACAAATTATATATTTAATATAATTTTATTAACATTTTCTAAATAATATTTAAAATTATAACAAAATTTTATGAGCTGGATCTATTAATGATCATGATTTATATATATAATATTCATTATTTTTTCGTTGGGCCGTTTTTGATGGTTTGTTTATCTATTTGGTTTCTGTTATTTTATAAAGAAATCGGTCAAACCAAATAAATTGATTAGATCAATACAATTCTAATTTTATGAAATTCATTTTTATATTAGATTTGTTTAACAACGACTTCGCAAATATTTAAGTAGAGTTATTGAGAAGAAAGAATAATCTCTGAAAATTCTCTTTTGTCGCCATTGTGTGGGATTCGTAACAATGATATATAGCATAAACTTTTTTTTTTTTTTTTTTTTTTTTTTTTTTTTTTTTNTCTTGAACCATGTGGATACCACAAATTATGTGCAGTTCTTGATACGAGATTAAAATGATAGGGAATTTAAACCGTAACGAATTCTTGATCAAGGGAACTAAGTTGGGCTATATACTATCTTTTATCATTCGTTACGGATTAAAATCAATGTCAGCATTCACTAATCTAAGGAACCGACATGGATTGCCACATTTTGATGAAAATGTAATATGTTAATGTAATTTTGTTATAATATAATGTCAGCATTCACTAATCTAAGGAACATATTGTAACTAAGTTTAGCTGTTATCGTGTATCAGCAGAAATTGAAATACTTAGGTGAAATTCTACCCCATTATATTGATGGTGACATGGTGGAGAATTATGTAATTGTTGGATTTTTAAAATTCAAAAAACATAACACGGTGGAGAATTATGTAATTGTTCAGAATGACTACGGCGCAGGGTTTGGATTAGTAGGTTTCGCCGCAATCCTGCGATTGCGAACATATTTTTATTGATTTCGTGATACCTATGGATCCAACTCCACATCATGAGGAAGCTACTCAATCCGCATAAGCGAGTGCAATAAATCAGCAACAAACAACTGCTTGATGATCTTCGACCTCACATTTTCATGAAAAGGTAATATGTTAATGTATTTAGTAATAAAATTTTTTTCTACAAGAAAAAATCATAAGATCAACTCATTCAAAATAATACAGTCCAAAGATGTAATGTGGTATTCTAAGCATAAACCTACTATTGTTTTTTTGAGACCTTACAAAAGCTTTAAACATCTTGAAACGGTATTAATTTCTCTTTGATTTTGGATAATGTTGACAATAAATTTCATTCACTTCTTTAACTAATGAATAATAATTATTTGTAGGCAGTCTATGATGGCCCGACCTTAGAAGAAAAATCAACTAAAAATTCTATTGATTGCCTCCACGTTGTCCTAATTGTTGGATTTTTAAAAGTCAAAAAACATAACACGGTGGAGAATTATGTAATTGTTCAGAACGACTACAGCGCAGGGTTTGGATTAGTAGGTTTCGCCGCAATCCTGTGATTATGAACATATTTTTATTGATTTCGTGATACCTATGGATCCAATTCCAAATCCTGAACAAGCTACTCAATCCGCAGAAGCGAGTGCAATAAATCACCAACGAACAACGGCTTGATAATCTACATTTTTTGAACTGGTATGACTGTTTCTGGACAATACTACGAGATTGTAACTACGTTTAGCTACTATCGTGTATCAACAGAAATTGAAATACTTAGGTGAAATTCTGCCGCATTATATTGATGGTGACATGGTGGAGAATTATATAATTGTTGGATAAGTCAAAAAACATAACACGGAGGAGAATTATGTAATTGTTCAGAACGACTACGGCGCAGGGTTTGGATTAGTAAGTTTCGCCGAAATCCTGCGATTGCGAACATATTTTTATTGATTTCGTGATACCTATGGATCCAATTCCACATCATGAGGAAGCTACTCAATCCGCAGAAGCGAGTGCAAAAAATCAGCAAAGAACAAAGGCTTGATGATCTTCGACCTCACATTTTTTGAACCAGTATGACTGTTTCTAGACAGTACTATGACATTGTAACTATGTTTTGTTGTTATCATGTATCGGCAGAAATTCAAATACTTAGGTGAAATTCTGCCGCATTAAATTTATTGTGCCATGGTGGAGAATTATGTAATTGTTGGAAATTTAAAAGTCAAAAAACATAACATGGTGGAGAATTATTTAATTGTTCAGAACAGCTACGGCGCAGGGTTTGGATTAGTAGGTTTCGCCGCAATCCTGCGATTGCGAACATATTTTTATTGATTTCGTGATACATATGGATCCAATTCCAATCAAGAGGAAGCTACTCAATCCGCAGAAGCGAGTGCAATAAATCAGCAACGAACAACTACTTGATGATCTTCGACCCCACATTTTCATGAAAAGATAATATGTTAATGTATTTAGTAATAAAAATTTTTTCTACAAGAAAAAATAATAAAATCAACTCATTCAAAATAATACAGTACAAAGATGTATTGTGGTACGTTAAGCATAAACCTACTATTGCTGTTTTGAGACCTTACAAAAGTTTTAAACATCTTGAAACGGTATTAATTTATCTTTGATTTTGGATAATGTTGACAATAAATTACATTCGCTTGTTTAACTTATAAATAATAATTATTTGTAAGCAGTCTATGATGTCCCGACCTTAGAAGAAAAATCAACTAAAAATTCTTTTGATTGCCTCCACGTCGTCCTAATTGTTGGATCTTTAAAAGTCAAAAACCATAACACGGTGAAGAATTATGTAATTGTTCAGAACGGCTACGGCACAGGGTTTAGATTAGTAGGTTTCGCCGCAATCCTACGATTGGGAACATATTTTTATTGATTTCGTGATACCTATGGATCCAACTCCACATAATTAACAAGCTACTCAATCCGCAAAAACGAATGCAATAAATCAGCAACGAACAACGGCTTGATGATCAACATTTTTTGAACCGGTATGACTGTTTCTAGACAGTACTACGAGATTGTAACTACGTTTTACTGTTATCATATATCAGCAGCAATTCAAATACTTAGGTGAAATTCTGCCCCGTTAAATTTATGGTGACATGGTGGAGAATTATGTAATTATTGGATCTTTAAAAGTCAAAAAATAATAATGGTGGAGAATTATGTAATTGTTCAGAACAGCTACGGCGAATGTTTTGGATTAGTAGGTTTCGCCGCAATCCTGCGGTTGGGAACATATTTTTATTGATTTCGTGATACCTATAGATCCAATTCCACATCATGAGGAAGCTACTCAATCCGCAGAAGCGAGTGCAAGAAATCAGCAAAGAACAACGGCTTGATGAACTTAGACCTCACATTTTTTAAACCTGTATGATTGTTTCTGGACAGTACTACGACATTGTAACTACGTTTTACTGTTATCGTGTATCAACAGAATTCAAATACTTAGGTGAAATTCTGCCGCGTTAAATTAATTGTGACATAGTGGAGAATTATGTAATTGTAGGATCTTTAAAATTCAAAAAACATAACATGGTGGAGAATTATGTAATTGTTGGATCTTTAAACACCAAAAAACATAACATGATGGAGAATTATGTAATTGTTGGATCTTTAAAAGTCGAAAAACATAACATGATGGCGAATTATGTAATTGTTGGATCTTTAAACACCAAAAAACATAACATGGTGGAGAATTATGTAATTGTTGGATCTTTAAAAGTCAAAAAACATAACATGATGGAGAATTATGTAATTGTTCAGAACAGATACGGCGCGAGGTTTGGATTAGTAGGTTTCGACGCAATCCTTTGATTGCGAACATATTTTTATTGATTTCGTGATACCCGTGGATCCAATTCCACATCAAGAGGAATCTACTTAATCCGCAGAAGCGATTGCAATAAATCAGCAACGAACAACTGCTTGATGATCTTCAACCTCACATTTTCATTAAAAGGTAATATGTTAATGTATTTAGTAATAAAAAATTTTTCTAAAGAAAATTTCATAAGATCAACTCATTCAAAATAATACATTCCAAAGATGTATTGTTGTATGCTAAGAATAAACCTACAATTGCTGTTTTGAGACCTTACAACAACTTTAAACATTTTGAAACTGTATTAATTTATCTTTGATTTTGGATAATGTTGACAATATATTGCATTCCCTTGTTTAACTTATGAATAATAATTATGTGTAGGCAGTCTTTGATGGCCCGACCTTGGAAGAAAAATCAACTAAAAATTATTTTGACTGCCTCCACGTCGTCCTAATTGTTGGATCTTTAAAAGTGAAAAAACATAACACGGTGGAGAATTATGTAATTGTTCAGAACGGCTACGGCGCAGGGTTTGGATTAGTAGGTTTCGCCGCAATCCTGCGATTACGAACATATTTTTATTGATTTTGTGATACTTATCGATCCAATTCCAAATCATGAACAAGCCACTCAATCCGCAGAAGCGAATGCAATAAATCAGCAACGAACAACGGCTTGATGATCTACATTTTTTGAACCAGTATGACTGTTTCTTGACAGTACTACGAGATTGTAACTACGTTTAGCTGTTATCATGTATCAGAGAAATTGAAATACTTAGGTAAAATTATGCCGCATTATATTGATGGTGACATGGTGGAGAATTATGTAATTGTTGGATCTTTAAAAGTCAAAAAACATAACACGGTGGATAATTATTAATTGTATAGAACGACTACGGCACAGGGTTTGGATTAGTAGGTTTCACCGCAATCCTGCGATTGCGAACATATTTTTATTGATTTCGTGATACCTATGGATCCAATTCCACATTATGAGGAAACTACTCAATCCGCAGAAGCGAGTGCAAAAAATCCGCAAAGAACAAAGGCTTTATGATCTTCGACCTCACATTTTTTGAACCAGTATGACTGTTTCTGGACAGTACTACAACTTTGTAACTAGTTTTGTTGTTATCGTGTATCAGCAGAAATTCAAATACTTAGGTGAAATTCTGCCGGGTTAAATTTATTGTGACATGGTGGAGAATTATGTAATTGTAGGATCTTTAAAAGTCAAAAAACATAACATGGTGGAGAATTATGTAATTGTTCAGAACAGCTACGGCGCAGGGTTTGGATTAGTAGGTTTCGCCGCAATCCTGCGATTGCGAACATATTTTTATTGATTTCGTGATACCTATGGATCCAACTCCACATCATGAGGAAGCTACTCAATCCGCAGAAGCGAGTGCAATAAATCAGCAACGAACAACTACTTGATGATCTTCGACCTCACATTTTCATGAAAAGGTAATATGTTAATGTATTTAGTAATAAAATTTTTTTCTACAAGAAAAAATCATAAGATCAACTCATTCAAAATAATACAGTCCAAAGATGTAATGTGGTATTCTAAGCATAAACCTACTATTGTTTTTTTTGAGACCTTACAAAAGTTTTAAACATCTTGAAACGGTATTAATTTATCTTTGATTTTGGATAATGTTGACAATAAATTGCATTCACTTCTTTAACTAATGAATAACAATTATTTGTAAGCAGTCTATGATGGCCCGACCTTAGAAGAAAAATCAACTAAAAATTCTTTTGATTGCCTCCACGTCGTCCTAATTGTTGGATCTTTAAAAGTAAAAAAAAAACATAACACGGTGGAGAATTATGTAATTGTTTAGAACGGCTACGGGCCAGGGTTTGGATTAGTAGGTTTCGCCGCAATCCTGTGATTGCGAACATATTTTTATTGATTTCATGATATCTATGGATCCAATTCCACATCATTAACAAGCTACACAATCCGCATAAGCGAGTGCAATAAATCAGCAACGAACAACGGCTTGATGATCAACATTTTTTGAACCGGTATTACTGTTTCTGGACAGTACTACGAGATTGTAACTACGTTTTGCTGTTATCGTGTATCTACAGAAATTGAAATACTTAGGTGAAATTTTGCCATGTTAAATTGATGGTGACATGGTGGAGAATTATGTAATTGTTGGATCTTTAAACACCAAAAAACATAACATGGTGGAGAATTATGTAATTGTTCAGAACGGCTACGGCGCAGGGTTTGGATTAGTAGGTTTCCCAGCAATTCTGCGGTTGCGAACATATTTTTATTGATGTCGTGATACATATGGATCCAATTCCATATCATGAGGAAGCTACTCAATCCGCAGAAGTGAGTGCAAGAAATCAGCAAAGAACACCGGCTTGATGATCTTCGACCTCACATTTTTTGAACAAGTATGACTGTTTCTGGACAGTACTACGACATTGTAAATACGTTTTGCAATTATCGTGTATCAACAGAAATTCAAATACTTAGATGAAATTTTGCCCTGTTAAATTGATGGTGACATGGTGGAGAATCATGTAATTGTTGGATCTTTAAAAGTCAAAAAACATAACATGGTGGAGCATTATGTAATTGTTCAAAACAGATACGGCGCGGGGTTTGTATTAGTAGGTTTCGACGCAATCCTTCGATTGCGAACATATTTTTATTGATTTCGTGATACCTATGGATCCAATTCTACATCACGAGGAAGCTAATCTATCCGCATAAGCGAGTGCAATAAATCAGCAATGAACAACGGCTTGATGATCTTCAACCTCACATTTTCATGAAAAGGTAATATGTTAATGTATTTAGTAATAAAATTTTTTTCTACAAGAAAAAATCATAAGTTCAACTCATTCAAAATAATACATTCAAAAGATATATTGTGGGTATGCTAAGCATAAACCTACTATTGTAGTTTTGAGACCTTACAACAGCTTTAAGCATCTTGAAACGGTATTAATTTATCTTTGATTTTGGATAATGTTGACAATAAATTGCATTCGCTTGTTTAACTTATGAATAATAATTATGTGTAGGCAGTCTATGATGGCCCGACCTTGAAAGAAAAATCAACTAAAAATTATTTTGACTGCCTCCACGTAGTCCTAATTGTTTGATCTTTAAAAGTCAAAAAACATAACACGTCAGAGAATTATGTAATTGTTCAGAACGGCTACGTCGCAGGGTTTGGATTAGTAAGTTTCGCCGCAATCCTGCGATTGCGAATATATTTTTATTGATTTCGTGATACCTATGGATCCAATTCTATATCATGAACAAACTACTCAATCCGCTGAAGCGAGTGCAATAAATCAGCAACGAACAACGGCTTGATGATCTATATTTTTTGAACAGGTATGACTGTTTCTGGACAGTACTACGAGATTGTAACTACGTTTTGCTGTTATCGTGTATCAGCAGAAATTCAAATACTTAGGTAAAATTATGCCCCGTTAAATTAATGGTGACATGATGGAGAATTATGTAATGGATGGATCTTTAAAAGTCAAAAAACATAACATGATGGAGAATTATGTAATTGTTTAGAACGGCTACGGCGCAGGGTTTGGATTCGTAGGTTTCGCCGCAATCATGCGATTGCGAACATATTTTTATTGATTTCATGATACCTATGGATCCAATTCCACATCATGAGGAAGTTACTCAATCCGCAGAAGCGAGTGCAAGAAATCAGCAAAGAACAACGGCTTGATGATCTTCGACCTCACATTTTTTGAACCAGTATGACTGTTTCTGGACAGTACTATTACATTGTAACTTCGTTTTGCTGTTATCGTGTATCAGCAGAAATTCAAATACTTAGGTGAAATTCTGCCCCGTTAAATTTATTATGACATGGTGGAGAATTATGTAATTGTTGGATCTTTAAAAGTCAAAAAACTTAACACGGTGGAGAATAATGTAATTGTTCAGAACAGATACGGCACGGGGTTTGGATTAGTAGGTTTCGCCGCAATCCTGCTATTGCGAACATATTTTTATTGATTTCGTGATACCTATGGATCCAATTCCACATCATGAACAAGCTACTCAATCCGCAGAAGCGAGTGCAATAAATCAGCAACGAACAACGGGTTGATGATCTTCGACCTCACATTTTCATGAGAAGGTAATATGTTAATGTGTTTAATAATAAAATTTTTTCTACAGGAATAAATTATAAGATCAACTCATTCAAAATAATATATTCCAAAGATGTATTGTTGTATGCTAAGCATAAACCTACTATTGCTGTTTTGAGACCTAACAACAGCTTTAAACATTTTGAAACGTTATTAATTTATCTTTGATTTTGGATAATGTTGACAATAAATTGCATTCGCTTGTTTAACTTATGAATAATAATTATGTGTATGCAGTCTATGATGGCCCGACCTTAGAAGAAAAATCAACTAAAAATTATTTTGACTGCCTCCACGTCGTCCTAATTGTTGGATCTTTAAAAGTCAAAAAACATAACACTGTGGAGAATAATGTAATTGTTCAGACGGCTACGGTACATGGTTTGGATTAGTAGGTTTCGCCGCAATCCTGCGATTGCGAACATATTTTTATTGATTTCGTGATACATATGGATCCAATTCCACATCATGAACAAGTTACTCGATCCGCAGAAGCGAGTGCAATAAATCAGCAACGAACAACAGTTTGATGATCTACATTTTTTGAACCGGTATGACTGTTTTTGGTCAGTATTACGACATTGTAACTTTGTTTTACTGTTATCGAGTATCAGCAGAAATTCAAATACTTAGGTGAAATTATGCCCCGTTAAATTGATGGTGACATTGCGTGTATTGAAACTCTACGCCGACTTAAATTTCCACCCCCACCCCTTCTCTCACAACAGACAGAGTCACCCAAGGACATGAGGTGAAGGGATCAATCCCCCACCCCCACCCCCAACAAAGGACATATGGATAAAATTACAACTTGGATAAAGATATTGATGAAGTAAGTGTTGTTATCTTTCAAATGTTGTCATGTCGCAAAATTGTTTGCGAATGAGGATTTAGACAAAGTTACTGAATTTTGAAAAAAAATATTTCTCATTAGTTTTATTGAATTTGATTTGAAATATTTATTTATCACATGTTAAAAAATAATAATATATATAACTTCTCAGAAATTAAAGAAATAAATATATATTTAGGTGGGTGGTCGACATTAATACATTAAACAAGATAAAAACCATGTTATTTTAATTTTTTCTTACAATTCAATTATTGATTGAAATAATCGATTTTAATTTGATTTCATGACAAATTTGTTTGGTTCATATGTTATTTATTTATTTGTTATTATTATTATTATTATTATTATTATTATTATTATTTGTTCTTTGATTAAATTATTTGGTCATGAAGACTCTGATTAGATTCACACAGTCCAACCGGCAAGACTGAAGCTCGTGGGGAGATATTATCCACAAAGAACTCACTTTTACTAACAATGGCGTTCTTATCTTCTCCGCTCCGCACCTCTCTTTGTTCTTCTTCGCTCTCAACTCTCAGAAATTCTCACCCACTCGCAAATCCCAAAACCAGTTCCTCAACATTTCAACACCTTACATTTCCATCATCAAAATCCCTAATTCCGAATTTCAAACACTTCAAATTCGCCGCCGCTCCCTCTACCATAGCCGTCGAAACGGACTCTTCGACGGATTCCCTCAAAGCCCGCCTCAAGAAAGGAGAAACCCTTTATGGCATCTTCCTTCTCGCATTTTCGCCTACCCTTGCCGAGATCGCCGGCTTGGCTGGCTACGACTTCGCCGTTGTGGACATGGAGCACGGTCATGGAGGAATCTCCGATGCACTTCCTTGCCTCCGTGCCCTCGCCGCCACCAACACCGCAGCCATCCTCCGCCTTCCAGAGTCCTCTGCCGCCTGGGCCAAAAGAGCCCTTGACCTCGGTCCTCAAGGGATCATGTTCCCCATGATTGACAGTGCCAAGTCAGCCCGCAAAGCTGTCTCGTATTGTCTATTTCCTCCTAAAGGCGTCCGCGGGTCTGCCCACCCGATTGTTCGGGCCTCGGGCTACGGAATTAACGAAGGGTATCTAATCAAGTACGAAGAGGAGTTGCTGATAATGTGCCAGGTGGAATGCGAAGATGGCGTGAAGAAGATCGATGAAATCGCGGCAGTGGACGGCGTTGATTGCATACAGATGGGGCCGCTGGACTTGAGCGCAAGCATGGGTTATATATGGGACCCAGGGCACAAGAAGGTGAAGGAAGCAATGCGGGGAGCAGAGAAGGCGGTGCTCAAGTCAGGTAAAGCATATTTATCTGGTTTCGTGATGCCGCATGACGGGGCAGAGGAGTTGCAGCGGAGAGGGTATCACATGGTAGCTGGGGCGGCGGATGTTGGATTGTTTAGAAGTGCAGCGGTGGAGGATGTGAAGAAATTCAAGAAAGCTGCTAAACGAAAGCACGATGAGGAAAATGAGGAGAAGGAGAAAGAGAAGAAGGAAGATGAGAAATACTTCAGTGAATGAGTTTCCTTCTTGGTATCGATTTTTCCTTATATATTAGATGGTTTTAATTCCTCTCTGGAAATAGGAAATGGTGACTTTTATGTATCTTTTAAATACTAGCAAGTTGAGTTCAATCTGTCGCAGTAGATTTGTCGTCCCAGTTTTTTCTACATACATATGCAAACATGAATCCCCATAGCATCCAATATATTTGGATCAACGATGGATTTGTAACTATGGTACTATCTTACTGTTAGAGCACCTTTCCTTTGATTCGATCTCGAGCGGTTACACAATTAGTGAGGAGACTTTGTAGAGAGAGCAGAGAAATTAGAAGAAGACAAGAAGAACTGATAGTGGAGTCAATAATTGTGGTCCTTCTTTTCCTTCATTTTATTGCACTATTTATACTTTTGTACAAGTTTGTTGCTTTAATTGCTTTACAAGTAAAATCGTGTTTTTCTTCTACTCTTTACAAAATTATTTGTTTGCATATACAGTGAGACTTGACATTTCCTTCTATTATTATTTATGGCTAATAAAATCCACCAATTGTCTCGGTGCTCCTTTCATACGCGTTGGCCTTTGTTGGTTCCCACCTTCTAGTATCGTATCATTGCCTTCATCTTCAAAATTCACCTTGTCCTCAAGGTGGAAATCCGGATATAGTTGGCGAAAAGAAGTTAATTCTTCCCATGAAGTTTCTTCCAGCGGTAGACCCGACCACTGCACTAATACCTGCGAAGACCACGAATTCTGAAGACGAACTTTGCGATGATCTAAAACTGCCAATTGAGTCAAGAGGGGTTGGTTATTGGCGACAGTAATCGGCAGTGACAATGAGGGAACCATCTCTGGATTCGGGCAAAACTTAAGGGCGGAAATGTGAAAAACCGGATGTATCTTGATCTCCATCGGTAAATCCAACTTGTATGCCACCACCCCCACACGCTTGATGATCTTGAAAGGGCCATAAAATCGCTTGCTCAACTTAGTAAATTTCTGGTTGCCAAGAGAAGATTGTTTGTGGGGCTGTAGCTTTACATAACACCATTGCCCCACCTCGAAAACCTTATCCGAGCGATGTTTGTCAGCGTGGAACTTCATTCTTTCTTGAGACCTTGACAGATTGTCACGTAAAGTGGAAAGTAACTCATCTCTATCCCGTAACAACGCATCTGCAGCCTCAATAGAAGAAGACCCAGAAACATACTCTGGTATAGAGGGTGGAGGCTTACCAAACATAGCTTCGAAAGGTGTCATTTTGATTGAAGAATGAAACATGGTGTTATAACAAAGTTCTGCCCATACCAAGTAGCGAGACCACTTTGCAGGTTGATGCATCACAAATGCACGCAAGTATTGCTCCAAACACCGGTTAAGGACCTCCGTCTGCCCATCCGTTTGTGGGTGATAAGCACTAGACATAGCCAAGGACGTGCCACTGAACTTGAACAATTCAGTCCAGAACTTGCTCAAAAAGATGGGGTCTCGGTCCGAAACAATACTCTTTGGAAAAGAATGATGTTTGACCACAATTTCAACAAACAAGGAGGCCACTGTCGAGGCTGTAAAACCAGACTTAAGGGTGCCAAAATGCGCATATTTGGAAAGTCGATCGACCACTACCAGAATGACAGTAAACCCATTGGAAGAAGGGAGCCCCGTAATGAAATCCATAGAAATATCGTCCCACACGTTCATTGGAATCGGTAATGGTTGTAATAACCCACCTGGTTTGTCCGTGCAATATTTGGTCTGTTGACACACAACACATTCTGCCACATACTGCCTAATAGCATCTTTCATCTTCTCCCAGTAGAACCCAGGAGCAATACGAGCCAGCGTCTTGCGCACCCCTCCATGACCCGCAACCGGTGTGTTATGGAATTCGAACAAAACTTTGGGGATAATGGGTGAAGAAGGGCTGAGACAAATCATATGGCCTTTATAGACCAACCCATCTCGGCTGTAAAAAGGAGTGTGTATCGAGGTGGAAGGGGTGGAAAGAAGGTTATGATAATAAGGGTCAGTGACCACTTCCTTCTTAAGTTGCTCAATGAACTGGAAAGTGGGCATGGATATAGAAAAATTTTGAGCCGTGCTCTGATGAGAAGAGAGATCGGTTTCGAACTTTCGAGATAAAGCGTCCGCCACAATGTTAGCTTTTCCCGATTGATATGCAATATCGAAATCATACCCCAAGAGTTTAACGAGGTATTTTTGTTGCTCGGGAGTGTGGATAACTTGGTTTAATATTTCTTTGAGGCTATGGTGATCGGTTAAAATAGAAAAATGATGACCCAATAGATATTGGCGCCACTTAAGAACAGCTTGGGTAACAGCGAACAGCTCCCGGACATAGGTGGAAGCATTACGCAAATGTGAAGGAAGTTTCTTGCTGAAATAAGCAATGGGATGATCCTGCTGCAACAAAACAGCCCCGATGCCCACGCCCGACGCATCTGTTTGAATTTGAAAAGGTAGAGAAAAATTTGGTAAGGCCAAGACAGGGGCATGAACGAGAGCGTGTTTGAGCTGGTCAAAAGAATTTTGGGCTGCTAGGGACCAAGTGAAATTATCTTTTTTCAAAAGCTCAGTAAGTGGATAAGCAACAGTGGCATAGTCCCGAACAAATTTTCTATAGAACCCCGAAAGCCCTAAGAACCCCCTCAAAGCCTTCAAATTCTTAGGTATTGGCCAAGAAAGCACAGCCATGACTTTTTTGGAATCTGGTTGAACCCCCTGAGCAGAAACGATATGCCCCAGGTAATCAATAGAGGTTTGGGCAAAAGAGCATTTGAACTGTTTAACAAAAAAAGAGTTATCCCGCAGGCATTTTAAGACAGTTGTGAGATGAATAAGATGATCAGGAAAAGATTGACTATAAACCAAAATATCGTCAAAGAATACAATGACAAACCTACGAAGAAACGGTTTGAAAATAAGATTCATGGAGGCTTGAAAAGTGGCGGGGGCGTTAGTGAGGCCAAACGGCATTACAAGGAATTCAAAATGGCCGTCATGGGTGCGAAAGGCTGTTTTGGGAATGTCAAGGGGGTTAACACGAATCTGATGATAGCCAGCTCGTAAATCAAGCTTAGAAAAGATAGTTGAACCATGTAATTCATCCAAGAGTTCATCTATCGTAGGGATAGGAAACTTATCTTTAATTGTGACATGGTTAAGGGCTCTATAATCCACACAAAAGCGCCAGGTGCCATCTTTTTTTTTGACCAACAGAACTGGGGATGAGAAAGGACTTTGGCTATGGCGAATGATGCCCGATTCAAGCATTTCAGTAACAAGCTTTTCTATCTCAGCCTTTTGCGAGTGAGCATATCTATAAGGCTTAACATTGACTGGTTTGGCGTGAGGGAGTAAATGGATAGAGTGATCAATAGTGCGATGGGGTGGCAAGCTGTTCGGTTCCATAAATACATCCTGGTACGACTGTAGGAGAGGTGCTAATGACTCTGGTATCGACTGACTGGGAGTACTAGCAGAAGCTGAAGCCGACATAGCGATTAGTTGAAAACATTGGGCAATACTCTCCGTTTGTGTCAAACGTCGGAGTTGATGTGATTGGACTTCCTCCACTTGTAATAACGGTTGGCCTTGTAAGCGAACCAATTTGCCATTATACAAAAACTCCATATAGAGCTGCTTATAGTCCATAATAATGCGACCCAAGAGCTGGAGCCATTGTACCCCTAAAACCACTTCGGCCCCCTGCAACTGTAACACATAAAAATCCACCTCAAATGATTCATCATTCAGTTGAATGATTGTCTTCGGGCAGTACCCTCGACACTCCATTGTCTCCCCGTTGCCAATCAAAACCGAAAAATGAGATGAAGCAACAATAGGAATCTTCAAAAACTTGACAAGACGTTCTTGAATAAAATTGTGTGTACTCCCCCCATCAACTAGTGTTTGCACCGGCACCCTCGAGATCTTACCCTTAAGTCGTAAAGTCCGAGGACAAACTTGACCAGCCATGGCATGAAGACTAATTTCAGGGAGTTGACGCTCCTGGACCGTAGAGGTTTGCTTAAAAGATACCTCCTGAACGCCACCTTCTTCGATTGTCTCATCATCCGCTGTTACAAACAAAAACAATTGTCCTTTGCACTTATGACCAATAAAAAATTTCTCATCACAATTATAACACAGCCCCTTCTCTCGTCGAGAAAACATCTCCGCTGGTGTAAGTTTTTTTATGGCGTAAGGTTTCTTTGGCCCCGGTGGATTGGGAAGTAGCGGGGGAAGCGCGGCTGTTGTTGACACTGAACGGTGAGTAACAGTTGGTGCCTTATCACACCCGCTAGGGTAATATATCGTGGAATCAGAAAACTTATCATCATACAACTTAGCCAATCCCATAGCCTGAATTAATGATTGTGGCCTACAGATTTGGGTTTCCTTCCGAATATCACCACGTAACCCCGAGACAAAACAACTAATCAATACATGTTCAGGCACTCCGAGAATATTGTTAGCAAGTTGTTCGAATTGGCGTTGATAGGTAGCCAAAGTTCCTGTTTATGTGAGCTTACTAAGCTTCCCAAAATGATCCTCATACTCGGACGGACCAAATCGTTTGGTGATCGCAACTAAGAATTCTGACCATCCGTGAATCAAACCATTTCGACTCATCCAATCAAACCAATCCAAAGCATCCCCATCCAAATGAAAAGAAGATACGATTAATCGCTGAGGTTCTGGTGTTTGGTAGTAATCAAAGTACCTCTGGATTCGCGCAACCCAAGCTGAGGGATTTTCTCCAGAAAACCGGGGAATATCCACACGCATCGACTTAGAGAATTGTGGAAGCTCACGAGCAGTGTCCGATCGAAACTCAGAAGGCGGTGGTGGAGTCGACATCGGCATCGAAGAATTCCGTCTCCATTGCTGCTCAACTTTAGCATCAAGTGCTTGTAATCCCACGGTAAGCTCTTTCACTGAAGTCGTCAAAGAATCGAGACTCAAATTCTGTTTTTCAATAAGAATCGCCTGCGATTCCTGAAGTGCAGCGAGCTTTGCGAGATTTTCCTCCAGTCGAGCAAACCTAGTTCCTTCCGCCATTGACGACGAGAGCACCAATGTTAGAGCACCCTTCCTTTGATTCGATCTCGAGCGGTTACACAATTAGTGAGGAGACTTTGTAGAGAGAGCAGAGAAATTAGAAAAAGACAAGAAGAACAGATAGTGGAGTCAATAATTGTGGTCCTTCTTTTCCTTCATTTTATTGCACTATTTATACTTTGGTACAAGTTTGTTGCTTTAATTGCTTTACAAGTAAAATCGTGTTTTTCTTCTACTCTTTACAAAATTATTTGTTTGCATATACAGTGAGACTTGACATTTCCTTCTATTATTATTTATGGCTAATAAAATCCACCAATTGTCTCGGTGCTCCTTTCATACGCGTTGGCCTTTGTTGGTTCCCACCTTCTAGTATCGTATCACTTACCGTGTAGTATCATTTACCAGTTAACTGCATATTGGTCATACATAATTCAATGGGACTGAATGAAGTTAATCGAGGATTTTACAGTCAGTTCTTCACAAAAATTTTAAAAAAAAAAAGAAAAAAGAATGTAAACAGAAATTATGAACATGGAAGTTCTCCAGAAGGTATCGATGCGCTGTATGGAAATGGTCGAGACAAGCTGCCAATTTTAATACTAACACAAATGGTATCCAGCTATTACCGACCGACCTTTTTCGAGGGATCTCTCTGTACCATGTGACATGGTTACAGTTATGAGGTTCGGTTAACTCGTTCTAAAAAATGTTAGGCGACAAACGGATAGTCGCTCAACGTCTAGGTGTTTAAGTGGCGGTTTAGATGGTTTTTTTATTTAAATATTTAATTTTTCTTCTTTATCTCTTTATTTCTTCAATAATTACTATATATCGGATTCGAACTCAAAATCAATGACATACTAGTGCACCGATGCACGCATTGCGTGTTTGTATAATATTTTTTTATAATTCATTTAATTTATATTTAAATGAAGATCAAAATATAATTATAAGAAATAGTGAGGGACTACACTGTAATATTTTGATATATAAAATAAAAAATAAAATGAAAAATAAAAGAATAAAAAAATGATTTTAACAAGAATTGAACCTATAACTTAAACCCCAAGAAACAATGATTATATATGTTGAACTATATATAACTTACATTAAAATTTTAATATTTTATTAATATATATAATTATTAAAACAGATCATGACACCAAATTTAGTTACTCTAAGTGTCTCAAATTTAATAAAATAATATAGATATCATAGATTATATCTATTTATATAATAAAAATTGATTGAAAAATATGTCGAACAATATTTTTAATTTTTTTTAAAATTATATATATTAAATTAGGAGAACGTTTTGGTGGTTTTAAAAAATCGAGATGGCGACCAACCGTACAACGACTAAACGTTTGCTAGACGTCCTAGACGGCACTTATTGGAACAATGCTAATATTTGGCTAAAAAAGAAATTTCATGAACATGGTGTTTTTTTAGAGCAATTTGAAAAAAATAAAAATTTTATGTTAAGATGAAGTAAATTTAAAAAAAAAATCGAAAAGAAGCTAAACATGTACCCATAAGCCACAATTTTCTTGGCTTTTCAACCTTTAAATTTATTTTTAATATAAAATAGCTCAATCAAACACAAAATTTGCAAGAGCGCTTTATTTTTGAACTTATTTTCTTAACAAAATGCTTTTGACCTAAAACTTGTTCAATGCAAATGCACTCTGGGTGAGGGAATAATAAGATATTTAAAAAGCTATAATCTTCTTCACTGTTTACTACATATAAACAAAGAAAAATAAAATAGAGGAGATCGATGTGAGGTCTTGTTTATTTATTCATTTGAACTGAGAGGTCGGTGTCTCCTCTCTTTAGCTTCAGATTTACCAATGGCTAATCTCACAAAACCTCCAAGATTCATTAGTTTCTTGTATTGTTCCCTTATTTTTCTCGTATCAATCCAAATAAAAGTGTGGTGTGAAACCTACAAAGTTGGAGATTTAGATTCATGGGGGATACCCACTTCTTCAAATCCACAAATCTACAACAGATGGTCAAAATATCACAATCTCACGATGGGAGACTCCCTCTGTAAGTACATTCTATTTTGAATCACACACATATTGGGGATGATTGATTCGTGTTTCTTTTTCTTTTTTTTTCCTTCTCTTTTTGGGCAGTTTTCTTGTACCCTCCAAGTCGAGATTCGGTCATCCAAGTCAGAGATGTTGAATCCTACTCTAGCTGCAGTCTGAAAGATCCAATCTTGCACATGAACGATGGCAACTCTTTGTTCAATATCACCAAGCCTGGAAATTTTTACTTCATCAGTGGAGTTGAAGGCCACTGTGAAAAATCACAGAAGCTTCACATTTTTGTATACGGGAATGGATCTTATCCAGTTTCATCGGCGCCGGGACCTGATTCTGCTGCTGCCGCTCCCTCCTATCCTACTGTTTTTGGCTCCATTCCAGTCCAGGCTTCTGCTTCGTCCTTCTTCAAGATTCCTGTGTTCATGATTTCTGCTACAATTATTTCTTGTTATATGCTCTAATCTTGTTTTTTTTTTTAAATTATTTATTTATAAAATGATTCTGGAGGATTTAATTTGTCGGCACAATGAGACTCGTTGAGTCTGTACTTTTTTTCCATTTAAATAATAAACTTTTTTTTAAAAAATAATTTAAACAATAAACTTTCATACCTTTATTGCTTCTTTTCGTGCCTTCTTATTCTTTGTTTGTGTATATTTTAAATAAATGTCCCTTTGTTCTTTGCGAAAAGTATTGTGAAATCCCCTTTTATTCATGAACACAGACGGCCCACTGGCCAATTCTTTTTTCACAAAAAAATGTGAAAATCCCGAACGACAATATTATGATTTACCCCGCAAAGTTGCAACTCCATCTATCGCGCCGTCTCGAATATTTATGCACGTGTTCAAACTAATTACTAGAATTTTAATTTTGTGTAAAATATATATTTCGCAAAAAATGTTCAATGAGTTGCATGCACAAAGGTAAATTTTTTAAAAAATCAAGAGGTGTGATCTATGATCTCGATTCAGTATCAGAACTTTAGCATAATCAATGGAGCCATTAAATCGATAATATAAATGAATCGGTGAAAATTGAAACCGGGTGCGGGTGCATCAACTTTTATAAACATGGCTTTGGCCTACCGCATATTCGAACACGGATGAGCAATAGCTGGTAATAACATTTTACCCGTTCTTTGGAATCAAGCCTCTCTTGGTACAAAATCAACCTTAAAATTTGAATAGTGGATCATAGTGTCCCCAGTTTGAAACATGAGATTGAATCATTGTTGCATAGCCGGATTGGTTTTACCCGAATCAGCATTTTGCCCCTTCAATCCAACACATGAGTTGTCTTTGCTTTCCATGCTAATTTATGGACAGTCAAGCTTTAGTTCTTTAGGCCATCCAAATTCTTCCAAGAACACTAACACGACTCCATTTGACCAACCAAACCCTGTCTGTGTATGAAAACAGATCAAATTAAGCACCAAGAAGAGCGCAAAGTGTTGAGTGTATTCGATCTCTTTGACTCCAAGGCAAAATATGACTTACCTGGGGTGCGTATTCCCCACCGCCTCCAATGTCTCCACATTTCCGTATGTCATATTTCTCATGCATCGTTCCCGTTTTCTTAAATGCTACGTAGTTTGTTCTGATCCACTTCACCGCAGTTTCTTGTGCAATAGCTAGTGCTTTCTCGGATCCACACCTGACAAGGCCTTCAACAATCATGTGTTGAAGTGGTGCCCAACCATTTGGAAAATCCCTGATTATCATCAATACACACAAATTCAGTGGTTACATAAGCCATGAAACAATTGTTATCGCTTTCGGAAAAAAGTAGAAGCCATTGAGAGAGTAACCATTGTTGTCCTGAATTTGCCAAAGAAGTTGCTATCCCAGCTGAATGAACCAGCCCTGAATTCTGGAGACTACTAATAACTTTATCCACTATCTTAGCATCTAAACATATGCATAAAATAAAAGAAAAAATTATGGTCGTTGATACACAAAACTCAATTACTGTTACAAAATAATGAAGTAACAAAGTTTAGTAACTTAGACACATAACGAGATATTTTGTTTTGCATCGGCAGAACAGAAAGTTAATTATGAAAGGCAGTAGGCCAGAGTATAGCTTAGTTTTAGTTAAAGGAGATTCAACTACAACTGTTTGACCTCCTGATAGATCCAGCCTTTTTTGCGCTAGATATTTTGAGCAAGAAATAAGATGGGAATGGATGATCTTTAAACACATAAAAATTATAAAGTTATCATCATATGCCAAAACCTGAAGATTCCAGACCTGAAGCAAACGGCTGGATCCACAAGGGGACAAAATTTGAGGCAAATATTTTCTTTTTCTGGCTCGAACCATTCAATGTAATAACATCCTGAAAGCCCAAAAACCAAGATCAAGAACAGAAAGATAACCGATAGCAAGATAGGATATAACTCTAGTCAGTCTCCATGGCACCAGCTTCTATACATTTGAATTGCCCAACCAGTAGTCAACCCACTGTCCCATTTCGGCATTCCAGAGAATTGAAGTTATGGCCTTCTTTCTAGCCTCCGAAGCATTTCTAAAGCGTTCTGATGTATCAGAATCTCCAATACTGTGTGCCAGAGACGATATGTCGAGTTCCATCTATGTTGGAAACAAATGGAACAAATCAAGCATTCATTGGAAGAAACAAGTTATTGAATGCATAATTATCAAAATCTTACCTTCAGTATGAATGCGTTCAAATCCACAGGTATAATTGACGTCGTAGCTAATGTTGTTAGATCAAACGCATTCCTAAAAAAATCATATGATGAATCAAACCATCAATCATAACATGCAACAAGCTAAATATAGAATAGATCATGTTTGATTGATTCTAGGTATATATCTCAAACTGGAATCTTATGCCAGATTATATCCGATAACAACGAGGAATTAAGCTACCTCATCCATCTAGTACTGAAATCCCATCCAGATTCGGCAGTTGATCCCAGCTCCCGGTAAAGCTGCTTTTTTTCACAAGTATTAGAGAGCTTCGAAGCCGTCTCCCGGTCCTGCAGATGTGAAAGACACTTTTGAGAACTAAAGAACCAAAATTTTCTCTCCCATCATCCTATAATTTTGTTTTCATGGCTCAACGATCAAAATGAGATGTCTGCATTATTCTACAGTTCGAAGATATGAGTTATACCAAACTATAACATTTATATATTTGTAAGAGCTCGGTCCTATAGTTGTTCACAAATTTAGCAAGATTTTTAGTTGGAAAACTTCATACCGTAGTTGATGACTCTGGCCTTGGTTTGTTCCACATTGCATAATACCGACTTAAAGCGTGACTTGAACCTTCACCATCTTTAATGATCACTTTATGAATCCCTTAATGACAATATGAAGGATCATGAAGAACAAACACTACGGAAATTGATATTGAGAAGCAAATTCCGACGACCAATTAGATACTATCAATTACAAAAGAATGATATTTTGGTACCTGAATTCCAAAACTCATGCTCCTTCAATAATGCAGGAAGTGATTTTGCAGCCAACTCCTTATCACCTGTCCGATTGTATATATCCGTGACCATTGAACTCAAGAGAGGAGGTTGACTGCCAAATGCACATTATAGAGGAATTTTACATTGCGGAAAATGGAGTGGCTTTCACTTGTAGTAACAGCATGAAACAAATTTAGGCAAATAGCCCTTACCTCCTATTAGTGTAATATGCCCTTGCACCATTCAGAACGTAACCAAATTCATCTATAAGGGAAATAAGATTATAGACAATCCCTTTTGCAGTGTCATACATTTTACTTGCTAACAATCCCCTGCATCAAACCATATCGATCAATAATGTGATGTCAACAGAAGGAATCACGTGATGAACAATAAAAGGAAGCACCAAAATGGATATCAAGAAAAGTAGTTTGAAGTTGAATCAAACCATATTGTATTCTTCACCAATTTCATCAGATTATAAAAACATTGGAGCATTTCGATGTAGAATAAAAAAAGTTAACAGAACGCGTGATCACTAAATGTTACACAAAGAACGATATTGCGAGTTATGTATTTCAGAATATTCCCATACTCCAAGAATCATTCCCAACTCTAAAAGTTGACTGCATTTCAACTCGAAGCAATCTTTGGCGGAGGAAGGATGGGAATAGCAGAGCTGAGTCTTTCCCCCTTCCTCGTACTAGTATTATAATACATCATAAGGATACTCCATCCCTCCCAATTTATCAAAATTTTCTATTTTTTAAAGTCATGCCCGCTTATATATTTTCTGGTTTAGCCATTGATTGCAAGACTTGCAGCTGCGTCATGTTCGAGATGAGTCCTCAAGTATGTGAACGCAGATAAATAGGAATCCAGAAGGCCGAAGGAAAGGAAAAAAAGAAGCCAAACAAGAACAAAAAACAAACCTTATCACCCAATAAGAGTCCCAGTAATAAACCTCTCGAAACCTGGATCCAGGAATTATAACCGGACTCTTCAACGGCAACAACGTATGATAATCGGGCTTGTGAAAAACCCCTTTGGAAACTTTCCTGCTCAAATTATTCCAAAGAGAATGGACTTCTAAAGCCCAAGCTCTCATCTCCGGGCTCTTCACCTTCGGCAAGAAGTCTTTCGGCTCTGGAACAAAGTCGACTGGATTCACATGCATCAAATCCTCCTCCACATCACCGAAATGTTCCTCAATAAAGCTATTCAATTCTTTTACAGGGACAGAACCATTCTCCGTCCTTGGAAGCTCGTGAAACTCTTGAACTGTGATTGAGAGATTATTCTTCAGCGACAGGTCTACATAGAGCTTCGGATCAAATCCCTTGTGCCCATAAGTTTTATACGCTGTTTTTTGAACAAGTTCAAGAAAGGTGACTAATGGGGTGGTGGGGATTATAGGGCCCCGATCCGTCGGCTTACATGCCGCCTTCCCCGCGACAAAAGAACTGGCCATGATGACCAGCACCGCTGTAAATGAGAAAACCAGAGCGATTACAGGATTCAGTAAAGCTTTTTGAGCCATTTCCGGATTCCAAATTTAAGGGTTAATTGGAAAAACAACAGCTTCATGTACATGGATTCCTATATATTTATATATTGTCATCAATTTCGAAAAAAAAAAAATAAATCTTTTATATTGTGATGTATATTTTATACATCTTTGTGCGCACATGGGTTTTTCTTTGCATGACTTGGGAGGTGAAACAACACAGATACAAGCAAAACAGGCCGGCGCGCTCGGTTGCCACGAGGGGAAAGAAAGTTGGCTGTTTTCTAACTCATTATTATAATTTACTTAAAATTGTAATTTTTGCAATACGTGGATGATTTGAGATTTTTATCATTTATTATTTATTATATTAAATATTTCAATTTTATAATTTTAATTATGTTTTCGCACATAAAACGTGATATTGTCACATCAACATCAAATATAAAATAACTAAAATTATAAAAATTAAAATTTAATAATATAAATGATCAAAATTATATATAAATATGGCAGATATCTCATGCACAAGGATTTGTTATCATTATTTGAACATAATTGTAATTAATTGATGGTTAAAATTTGAAAATACAACTTGGGATTAGGCAGAAATTGATTATGATAAGTCCCAATTGAAGCCTGGCTTTCCATATTCCGTGTGTTGACCGAGTAGTTTTGAATGATGTATAATGAAAAAGAAACATTTGTCATAACCTATTGATTAATATAAAAATTCAACGCTAGAAATTGGACGTGTATCTCATTCTTTGTCACCCGCTCTCGTTCCTCTGCTCAAACTCCTATATATTACTTTAGATAGATTTATCTATATAATAAATTGAGTAGTCTATTGTGAGATAGTGTCACGAATCTTTATCTGTGAGACGGGTCAATCATATCGATATTCACGATAAAAAGTAATACTTTTAACATAAAAAATAATATTTTTTCATGGATGATCCAAATAAGATATCTGTCTCACAAAATATGACCCGTGAGACCGTCTCATACAAGTTTTTGCCTAATAAATTTTGTTGGTTCTAAGGATTGAGAGATAAATATCATACTTGGATATACGAAAAATTAGACGTTAATTAATTATTCGATTTTGTTTCGTCTACCGTTTGACTCAAATTTTACAAAATATTAGAGTTATATATCATTCTGATATCCATATANCAAAAAGCGGTGTCTAATGAAATTATAATCTTCTTTGCTGAAGGAGCACATCAGTCAGGTTCAGAGCTAGCGAGCCATGGTTAGAGACAGGGGCAGAGCCTTCCATGTGCCCAATGTGAAACCGAGTCTATTTTTTTTTTACAATTCAAATCCTAGCACCCCATGGCCCAAACCAATTTTTTTTTTTATTATTATTTTTAATTTGGGCATTCAAATATCATGAATATCTCGGCAAACTTAAAACACTTCTGCTGCACATCATGAATGAAACCTCTCCCGAGACTGGGCTTTCAACAATCACCCCTTCAACTTCAAAGATCATCGTCCGGCTAGTCCCAAGGCATGCATATCATTTTTCTGCTTTGATTCTAGATCGAGCTTCTTACTTAAGTATGTAAAAATAGATCTAGTCGATTAATTTTTAACACGACAAAGTAATTTTTCGAGAGAAATTTCTGACACAGAGATTTTATGCTCGCACAGTATTAAGCTAGATATGATTTGACTCAAATTCATTGGAAATCCATTTATTCACTTGTATTTTTTGGGATGTCTTAGTTTATTCAAGTCTCATTATTCTCTTTATTTTTTTTTTTAAGTTATTGGCATAGGATTTATGTTAGTGAGAATCGTGGAAACAATTCAAGTTAAAATTCATAACAATATTGATTATATTTCTTTTTGAGTTTTCTATAGTCGGATGTAGTCCGGGTAATTTTGTTAGTATGCGATAAATTTAAATCAATATATTTTGTTAGTGTTGATTTTTTATTCATTTTATTTCATTAAAAAATCAACGATCTAGAAACAGAAAAACAAAACATTGGAGATGTTAGGGTTGCAGAATTTGATTTTTCACAATTATCGATATATCATGGACTAAGGTCTCCAATTTGTTCTTATAATGCTAACCTTAAAGATCACGTTCGAAACAGTGAATTTGCAAAAAGTCCATGGCAACCTTCAGGCTATGAACTCCCAAAACGAAAATTTGGAGTAAGCCAATTAAGATGGTTCAATCTTTCATAGTTTAAGAAATTTGGTGATTGATTGGAATAGAGTATAGAAAAAGATATTGCATATTGTTTGAATTGCTATATTTTCAAGACAATTAAATGAAAACAAACATTAGGGGAGACTTTTTTTAGCGAAACATTCACAAATTGGAAGGGTAAAGACATCTTAAATCTTCGTGTTGGTCAGCATGATGGTGAACGTTATAAAGCTCGAATGAATTGTGATGCTTTGATTAATCAAGATGGGCACATTCAATCAATTTTGCATAGACAGCCAAAGCAAATGTGAATGAATACAATATCCATGTCAATGCTTCAATTGATTGTATCATAGTTTTGTTTCAACAAAGGCATTCATTTCGGGGTCACGGCTGAGCCGAATTTTCTCTAAATCCAGGTGACTTTATCCAACTCGATATTTTAGATATTGCAAGTTAACGTCAACTGATATTCAGATGGATATAGTCAGTGCTTGTGCTACTGAAAAAATAATGTGATTATCATAGATGTTGGTGATTCATTGTTATCTATTTTTGTTGATGAATCTCGTGATGTATCAACAAATGAGAAAATGTCAGTTGTTATGCGTTATGTGGATACTAATGGGCATGTAAATGAACAATTTATCGAGAATGAACATGTCACCATTACAACAACACTCTCACTTAAAGCTGTCATTGATAAGATGTCCTCAAGATATAATTTAAGTATGTCTATGTTGAGAGGACAAGGTTTTGATGGAGCAAGTAATATGCAAGGTAAATTTAATGATCTAAAATCACTCATTTTAAAGGAAACCCCATATGCATTTTACATACATTATTTTGTTCATCAGCTTCAATTAGTTATTATAGTTGTGGCCAAGTCTTCCGATTTCTAATTTTTTTGTTATTGATGATGTGGTAAATATTGTTGGAGCATCTTTCAAATGTTTGGATCTTCTTCGAGAGAAACATTCAGATTTTATTCTCGAGGCATCGGAGAAGGGTTAGATTTCAAGTGGTCAGGAATTTAATCAATAAACTACCTTTAAACGTGCTGGAGATACACATTGGGAGTCACGTTACAATTATTTGATCATCTTGATTTCCATGTTCTCTCATATCATTGACATGCTTGAAATGATTTCAGAAGACGATTCCAGTTAAGTCTTGAAGAACTTCAATGCATACGATTCTTCTCTAGTGAATGCGCTTGTGGACATGATAGTCCATTTGGATAAGAATCGCGGGGAACCAGTATCCTAACGGGAATACTCTAGAATTATTAGAAGCTTTATGTATATCACAAATTGTACTCGACTGGACATCGCATGTGCAATAAATAAATTGAGTCGATTCATAAGCAATCCAAGAGAAGTTCATTGGAAAGCTTTGACTAGTGTGCTTAAATATTTAAGACATATATTAGAGTATTTGTTGCATTATACTAAATATCTGCAGTGTTAGAAGGATATAATGATGTAAATTGAATTTTTGACACCAAGAACTCCAAATCCATTAGTAGATATGTTTTTAGCATTAGTGGTGACACAGTCTCTTAGATGTCATCAAAACAAAATTGCATCACTAGATCCATAATGAAATCTGAATTTATAGCAGTAGATACAACTGCAAAAAAGGCAGAATGTCTTCACAACTTCCTAGAGGATATTCCTCGTTGGACAAGATCAGTGTCTGCAATAATGATACATTGTGACAGTCAGTCGTCAATTGCAAGGGCACAAAACAGTATGTACAATGGTAAGTCTCGTCACATTCATCAACAATAATGTGCGACAATTGATCTCAATTGGAGTTATCACTACTGATTATGTCAAATCAAAGGATAACTAAGCAGATCCTTTTACGAAATCCTTGAACAAATATCAAATATATAGCTTGTCAAGATGAATGTGTTTTAAAACTATAAAATAAAGTTTTCATAGTAGAATCTCAATGTTGATTGGAGATCGAAAGATCTTCGTTCAATGAGAAAACTAAATTATGAAAACTTGTGTTAATACTTGGGAATTACTCCCTTCTCATTCTTAAGAAAAAAAGAGATGTTTTCCACAAATGGAGTGAGGATAAATTTGTAGTTTTAATGGTACATGTGCTTGTAAAATATGGAATATGATAGGATACCCTTCAAAAAGAGGCCACCTATGTAATTGTAGGATGAGGCACCTCAACGAAACACTTGAAGCCAAGACATGCTCTATGACCAAAACGGACACAACCGAAAAACCAAAACGAATGATAGTAAATTTTTTATGTTGATACTATTGTTTGGTTTTACACAAACCGCCAAGAATTTCAAGATATCATGTGCACTTCATGGCTTAGTAAATCTGATAATGTTATACTAATTACTAAGGAAGATGTTAGGATCAAACACTTAGCACTAGGCCAAAAGTTATAGCTGTTAGTCAAGGCAATACTTTATTTCTTTATATTCGTGACAATGTTGAGTCCATCAACTTGGATGTTAATGGGTCGTACTGTTAGGCCCATGAGTACGAGGAGGTGTGTATACATCTGCTGGTGCTGTCTCATAACTCTCAGATATCAGTTTTACCATTTTTTTTACCGTCGGCCATGTCCCTAGCAAATACAATATTAGCCGTTAAGGTATGACGTCTCTCTTTTACATCTCACCAAGCTAATCAGATCAAATGCGCAACGTCAGCAGCTTGATGCATGATAACTTACCACTTACCAGGAGGTTACTCATATCGGTACTACTCTCACTCATGCATGTTTAACCTAATATTCATCCCAAGAAGTATATAAATATGCTTTTTGAGAGACTTAAAGCATGACCTCGTTCTGATATCAATTTTTAGGATCAAACGCTTACCACTAGGCCAAAAGTTATGGTTGCTAGCTAAGACACAACTTTATTTTTTTTATAATCGTGGCAGCGCAAAGTGCACATACTTGAATGCTAATGAGCCACGTTGTTATGCTCGTGAGTGCAATGAGATGCATGTCTATCTGCTGATGCTCTCGCATATCTCTTAGAGACCACTTTTACTATTTCACGAGAACTTTCAGGAGGTTACCCATCTAAGTAATACTTTCACCCATGCACGATTAATCCAATAGAACGTTCAACGCCAAAATTCTGTGTTTCCTGATGCAATGATTTTTTGTGGAAACTATCTTTCGACATCACGTGCATTCATGTATTAATTCCATTAATCTAGATATTTTTAGAATGTTTTAGGCTTAATGAATAAAAATAAAGCAAAAGAAAGATGAAGAATACTTGATAGAATAAAACATATTCAAACCTTCATCTAAAAGTTACTTGAGAATTTTCCAGACAACAGAGAAGGCGATGAGTTGCCTAAAAGAAACGCCCCAGCACCCTGTGTGAGGCTTGGAAAATTCTAGGTCGCATCCTAGGCTCCCCAGAGACACATATGCACCTCCTCGTGAGCAAGAGAGGCCTTCAGGCTCCCTCAGAGGCGCATCAACGTCTCTTCGTGTGCAAATAAGGCAAATAGTCACCTCAGGGTGCCTCTGTGCTGCAGGATTGATCTGAGCAACGGCCCAGCCGTGGCGCCTAGACACCTACAGTACTGATTGGCAGTATATGCGAGTTTTTGTGAACCAATGCGTCCAAATGGTATCATTTGAAGTCTTTTATCTGACTTTTGATTGAAAAGACACACCAATTATAAAATATGTTCATGCAGATTGATAACTTTAAATAAAATTTCATCATTTCAATTGATCTTATGATCGGATTTCTAAACACTCATTTGCATTCATCTTATTTGCACGATATTCCTTTCACAAACAAACACTCATTTGCATTCATCTTGTCCGTATGTTATTCATTTCAGAAACAAAAAGAGTTTATAATTATCGTGAGTATTGTGTGTATAGTTTATTGGACGGTTGTTACTTGTTACAAGCGAAGTTATTATCGAGTGAAGATTGTCAATCACCTTCACAAATTCTTCTTAAGAATCTGCCATCTATGATATTCGCCACATACAGTATCAATTAGCCATCGACTGGATTTCTGATCCTAATTTCACCTGCGACCACACATTTGCAGTATACGTACACGATGGCGATCGCTTCGCCATCGGCTCCCGCTCCCAGTTTCTCTGCCTCCTCGAATCACCTGCTCTTCTTACACCCCCTTTCGATTCGGGTCGGGCAGAAATTCCCGTCTCGAGTCCTGGACAGGCCTGCGATCACCTGCCGCCTCAACGCTTCGTCCGATGGCGAGCTGGTGTACGAGCTTCATTACAGCCATCGCCGCCGTGTGGGTTCGTTCCCAGTCTACGTCACGCTGCCGGTGGACGCTGTGGGACCCACAGCGCAAATCATGAGGCGGAAGAAGGCGATGGCGCAGTCGTTTCGGGCGCTAGCGGCGGCGGGTGTGGAGGGAGTGGTTATGGAGGTTTGGTGGGGGCTGGTGGAGAGAGAATTTCCGAGAATTTATGACTGGCGAGGGTGTTTGGAAATTGTTTTACTGGCTAAGCGTTTCGGGCTGAAAGTACGGGCGGTGATGGCGTTTCATCAGTGCGGGTCGGATCCGGCGGATCCCATCTGGTTGGTAACTATCTCTAGATTCCATCTACCCTTTTTCTTTTAAAGTTGTACGCTTTGCAGCGTATTGTAGCTATTAAGTTGAAGATCTATAAATGGAGTTTGCGGATAGTCTTGAACATCCTTGAAAAAACTTATACTGACTAAGAGACAATCGCTTTTCAACTTTTCATGATATATATGTTAATCTATGTATTCCGATTCCATTTTAAATTTAGTGTGACTTGATTGTATTGTCTATTGATGTGGACTTGAATGCCTTTTAATATTTAGAGTTTCAGGAATTTATGGCTTATTTATCGAATAAGGATGGTGCAATGGCTGAATCCTGATTCGAGCTTAATGTATTATGCAATTGGATGGTTGACAGATTTGTTAAGGTTTTTCTGGTGTAGCAACTGTATATCTAGTGACAGATCTGAAAACTAGGACGGGCAGCAGGCTCTGGCGTTCTGAAAGCATGTCATCTTATGATTCTTAGTCAGAACCCACCCAAAAACCGGCTCCATTGCCGTTGGTGGTTAGTTTGGGCCATGAGAATTGACAAAAGCTAGTTTGGGCCATGAGAATTGACAAAAGCCCAATGTCGAGAGCTTCTGGAAAGTTCTGGCATTACCTACAGATATCGATTTTGGACTTGTTTATGGAGATTTTCAGGCTCTATCTTTATTTGACTGGTCATTAATTTTGATTATGGTGTATGTGGGTTTGGTATGATGAATTTTATTGGAGTTTGTTAATTACAGTTGCTTTGTTATTGAAGAAGAACCGAGAAAGACCTGCAAGTCCTCTCACAAACACTAAATTTTGTTGAAATAGAACTGGGATATAATTGTCATTTTATCTGAATCTTTTCTTAAGGTTAACTTGATGGATGATCCTTTATCATGTAGTGAATTTTATTGAAAATTTTAGCAGTTGTCATTAGTGATTCAGTTGCTGAATTCTCTTGTTCAATGTTGATTTGTAATGAATTGGAATTTTTAGTCAATCTTTCTGAAGCCGAGAGTTGAATATCTTGGAGAAAGCAATTCAAGGTTTCTTAGAGACAAATGACTATATTTAGACGATCAACTTGGTATTTTTCCGTACTAGGACTAGGGACTAATTCTGTTTAGGGAACTCTTTAGCCTTGAAGATTTCTCCTTTACTTGTCTCTTGTCCTTAATAATTTTAAGCATATCTGAATGCAGAATGATCAATTTATTGAGTTATTTGGAAACATAAAGAAGTTGGTCTATTGTCATTACCTGTAAAGTTACTTGGAGTACTGCAGACATTTTACAAATAGTGTAGATTCAAGCTGTAATTTTATCTTAGATTAACAATTTGATGAATAAAATTCTAGCATTTTTTATGTGGGTTTTATTCCTCGGAAATGTCTAGACTATGACTTATATTTCTATGTAATATGGAATCTCTTGTTTAAATAGAGAAGAATTTCATGTTGTAATTGCATGTAGAATGTACCTGTGACAATATAGTAACAGGAAAACTGAAAGAACTATATTAACTTTGATAGGTTAATCATTTGGCTGCATAGACAAAATTATGTACTAGGTTTTGGGGAAGAGATTGCATCATGAAATGCTCAGGATGAGGTTCAGCAACTAATAGAGTGGCAAAAACATCAAGAGATAAGAGATGTGCTAGATGATAAGAAAAAAGGACGCATATGTGTTATTATACCTTTCGAATTTGTTCCCTGGTGTCTTTCTTATATTCCCATGGGAATTTTGTGCCCTTTTTCTTGCCTTTCTTCTCAGCATCTTTTTGGAATGAAAGAATCATCCCGTGCTCTAATTGTTCATGTATATTATATTTCATTTGCATCTTAATTGAGTAACATGGTATGATCTTGTCATGTTCTCTTTCATTTAGGTTCAGCACTAAGTCTTGTTGTGTTAAATCAGAGCCTTCATCCTTGGTTATTGCACACTGATGGAAGTCTTTCTAGATGACCAGGTAGCTTATAAGGATGTTCATTTAACAGTGAGTTTACTTCAACAAGCCCCGCCGAAGGAAAAGAGCCTGTAACTTGGCTGATTGAAGGGGAACAAAATCTGTTTGGTTTAGTACCAGATGAGTAATGAATACGATTCTTCTCATACAATTTGTAAGTGATTGATAACTTGGACCTGGAGAACAATTTACAGTTCTTAGAAAGGAAAGGGTCTAAATGAAACTGATTAGGGAGGGGCAAATTGAGAAGTGAGAAGCAGGAACTCAGCTGTTCTTCATATTCAGTGATCTGAATAAAGAGAAAATGGGTTTGTAGAAGTTCTATCTATCCTGTTCAGGAAAATGAAATCAAAGATAAGATCAGGAGATTCAGTTTCACTCCTAAGTTCCATTTGCGTTTGGCTTATTTTGTTAACTTAAGTATAATAAAATAGCAATTCTCTCACAGTCTAGATTTGAGTTTCTTTGATGTTCAGTGGATGAGATTTGGCATAGATTTTAATTTCCTTCTTGCTTTCTTTTCTACTGTTCTTTCAATACTGGATCTCAATTTCATTCTTTTCTATGGGCAAGGATTCCTCTCCCTCGATGGGTACTTGAGGAAATGGATAAAGATCCAGATGTAGCATATGTTGATAGATTTGGGAGGAGGAATATGGAATATATTTCTTTAGGATGTGACATTTTACCCATTCTACATGGACGATCACCTATTCAAGCATATGCTGATCTCATGAGGAACTTCAGAGAAACATTCAGATCATTTTTTGGTGGTGTTATAACGGTAAGAATGACCTTCATAATGGGCTTTCATCAGCTGTTTATATTTGTTAGTTCTTTCAAAAGTGACGCCTTAGTTGCAAGATGCGGTTTTCATAGTGCCTATTTTCAGGGGATTCAAGTTGGGCTAGGTCCTGGAGGTGAATTAAGATATCCGTCTTGCCCTTCTCAGAAGCTTACATGGGCTTGGCGCCCTCGTGAACTTGGTGAATTTCAATGCTATGATAAGGTATATGAGATTTAAATATCCTGAAAATGGCACGGCCTTTTTTCGATAATTTTCACTGAGTTTCAAATTATAATTTTCTTTGCTCAATTTGCCAGTATATGCTTGCATCTCTGAATGCCTGCGCCCGTGAAATAGGGATGCATGAATGGGAAGGTAGAGGGCCCATTGATGCCACTGATTCAATGCAAAATCCTGAAAATACAGAATTTTTCAGAGACCATGGTACTTGGAAGACACCATACGGAGAGTTTTTCCTTCAATGGTATTCAGAGATGCTGCTTCAACATGGGGAAAGGATTTGCAGAGAAGCGGAAACTATTTTCAGGGGTAATGAAGTTAACATGTCCGGAAAAGTGGCCGGGATTTATTGGCATTATGGCACACAATCTCATCCATCTGAGTTAACATGTGGATACTACAACACCTCAATCAGAGATGGATTTCTACCAATTGCTCGCATGTTTGGTAGGTATGGTTTTACACTTTGTTGTTCGTGTTTTGACATGCGGGACGCCGAAGAACAGCAGACTAATCCAGTTAGTAAGCCGGAAAGTTTTCTCAAACAACTTCTGCTGGCTGCTCGAGTTTGTGACATTCCATTGGGGGGAGAAAATTCCCCTGGAAATTTGGACGACGAATCATTCCAACAGGTGTTGAAAATGTTCAAGTTATACTCAGATGGACTTGAAACGCCTTCGTTTTCTTTCAACTTCGTTAGAATGGACAAAAGTTTGTTCGAATATCGTAACTGGGTAAGTTTTACAAGTTTTGTAAGACAAATGTCGAATGTCAAAATGTTTCAAGCCGGCTTAGATTTTGGTGGTGGTGACACGACCCTTTCTTCTCCTTCTGCTTTTTTTGCTGGAGCTATTCTTGCATCCTAGGAAGATCCTGCATTCCAGATTTTATGGATTGATCTTTCCATGCCACGGATTGCAGAGTAATCGAGTTTAGTACATACAGTATCAGTATTTCTGATGTGATACTGCTATCATCATCTTCATCAGCCATCGGTTGTAGATTTGTCATTTTTCTAATTTGATTATTTTCTGATCTTTAAATCAATCATTGGTTTCAATTTCTGACTCCATGTTTTGCACGATAAAATAGTGAATTTCTGAAATTTGAGAATGAGTGATGTAAAACTTTAGCCTGTACTTCTTTCTACTGGATTGGAAGTTTGACTTCTTTTGCAAAACAGCATAAATCACCATTTTATAAGTGATGCAAACAACTTAGTTCAGAGCTTTGAAACCATACTTAGAGTTTCTAGTTTTTATAAATAATCCTCCATTTCCCTTTTGATTGTCTGTCAACATTTGTTTCAACTTCTCCACAATTTGTGAAGGGTTCATGTGAGTTTTGGAGGGTTAAGTCTATGAAATTAAGACCGATAATTATTTAATCTGAGTGGCATAGAGTATATTTAAAAAAATTCCATTCACATTCTTGAGATGCACTGATAAAAGTAGTTTGCATCAGTAATCCACTCAGACATAGGAACAGTTTAGGAATCTGATATTGTATCAAATATCACAGAAACAATTTCAAGCGGAATTTTAATGCTGCAAACATATGGAGTACGAGAAAACTAGTAATTGTAGGAGGAATGAATTTTAATAAAACAAAATTGATAGAATAACACTTGAATTTAGAATCACGGCAAAATCGTAATTAAGTCTTGTATATTTTTCTTTGCGTCGCGGGTTTGTCAAATTTCAGTCTTTGTCTTTTATCTATCAAATTTGATAATTTTAGTAATCTTTTGACTGGAGTGAAGTTATACCTTGAAGATCAAATGTAATTTTCTCTAAAATTTTTATGTATTTTTTAAATTTTTCTAAAAGAAAGGAAGTTAAGGGCAAATTCTTATATATACATGTTGTTTGTGACATTTTTAATTATGTAAATTTTTTTAAATCATTTATAGTTATATTTGTAACATATAATTTTTTTAAATTAATTATAATCATATAAGTATGTAATTAAATAATCAATTTCTATAATTTAAAAAATTTAAGATGATCTAAAATGATAGTGGCAAATGCGGATATTATAGCAAAGAAGAAGGGCAGAACGGCAAAAGAAAACAATCGAAGAATATTCCGGAATCTAGCTATGCAATTCACCTTTGGCCTTTTGGACTCACCCATTGACCCTTCTGCTCCACTCTCTCTGTCACCATTCTTCTCCACCCGCGCCAATACCAGACACAGACAGCGCACAAACGAATAATATACTCCGGAAATTCAAGAGGTTAACTGCACAAGGGAGGAGTGTGAAGCACGAAATCCGTGTTTTACCTACAGATTCTACTCGATTTCAATCTAATTTGTCACTGCTACTTTTTCTGTATGATGATGTTGAAATCTGAATCTATGCTGTTTTGATGCACTGTGCCCGGTGAGTTTCCAATCTGGGTAGAGGTTTAGTGTGAATTTCTTATGCTTCTTTTAGCTTGCGTTCTGCATTACTTGTATGTGACGGATGTTTTTTTTAATGATTTTTCGTGTGTATGTGCTTTCTATTTCATATCTTTGGTTCTCGGATCAGTTCTTATTTTGGCTACTTGTCTACACTTTGCATGGCTGAAATAAAAACATAGCCTTGATGCTTTCGATGCATGTTTGTCATTCATACTGTTAAGAAGGTCAGGTTATTAGTACTTGAGACACATTTTGAATTGCTGTATGTGTCTCCTGTCTGCAGGTGGACTCTTTAGTGGGAGTTATATAATACCTTTGAAAATGTATAAGGATTCGATCACGATTCTTTCTCAAGAACCTCTATAGTTTAGCATTGCAGCATTTTCTACATCGAGTACACAGAGCCTAGAAGAATGCCATACTAAGAGTCATTTTGATCATTTCATGTGTTAATACTGAAGCATATGGTAATTCACCCTGTGGCTGGCAATGCTTACCTTTAAAAATCGGTATCATTTTTGCTTGTGCCTGTTGTATGGATATGTTGCAGTATTTGTTCTCTCTCAGTCATTGGGGCGGTCTGACGAACAGGCCTTCATGTTGGAATGTTCACCGGGCGAAACTCAAACCACAGCCATTGCGCAGTTTCGAAAATCCAGATTTTTTAACCTTTATGATAATTACCTTTCGTGTGAGGACTTGAAAGGAGTTGGTTCATTCAATACTACCTGTTTACTCAATTCAAATCTTTACATGAATTCTGATATTTATGTAGTTGGCTCTGGAAATCTGGAGATACTTCCTTATGTACAAATTGTTTGTCCAATAGAAGGCTGTACTATAAGTTTTAATTTATCAGGCAATGTCAAAGTTGGTCAAAATGCTTCCATAGTGGCTGGAACTGTTATTTTTTCTGCTCTCAGTGTGGATTTGGAGTTTAATTCTTCTCTGAATACCTCTGCATTAGGCGGTATTGTTTAAAATGAAGTAAAGAAAAAACAAAGTAGAAGTTTGGGATTGAAAAGGTCAATTTGAAGTGCTCTGAATGTGTGCTAACAGTGAATGAACCTAAAATCCCTTTCATTACTGAGATTACCGATATTGTTTTCAATCAAACTGAGATTGATCCATGCTTTTCGGTATGTGGGAGTTGTATAGAGATGTGCTTTCAACTTTGTTGTGATTCCAGGAAAGATGACAAATGGTGGCTTTTGCCAACCATTCTCCTGCTATTCAAGGCAATTCAAGCTCGATTTGTTGATTGGAATATAGCAAATCTAGAAGTAAAAGATTACTCACTCTTCAGCCTTGATCCTGATACCTTTTGGACGCACGAATCTGTTTCGTGATACAATGGGATAAACCCACCCATCTCGTTGCAAATGTACAGTAAACCAAAAATCCCCATGTGCATATATATCCCAGGAGCATAGAATGTTTAAGCGAAGCTATTAGTCTTTTTCCCATACGCAAACGTTCTTATTCATGTACAGATCAACACTTGACGGTAAATTTATAGCCATAGTAAGATGAGAATTAATTGGGTGCTGTTGACATATTTTACCAAAATTGCAGGCAGACAAGATAAATGCAATCTTTTTTGATCGACCGGATTAGATTCTGATTATAAAACAAGATGTTAATTAGAAATGTTGGATTTTTAAGTTTCATCGAAATATATATTTAAAAAAAATATTTGGGGTTCGGAAAAAAATTAAGTTATATTACTGTCCTTGATGATTTTATGTTTCACGGGTCAAAGTATTGGCTAATACTCACCATTATGCACCACATCAAATGACACTATCGACTATACGTCTTTGAAGTGGTTTCTTTGAATTCATCACTGTCAGGAATTCTTGTTTCATTAAATGTGAATGGATATTATAAATATTATGATATCTCTCTCACGTATGTTAAGCTTTTTATCGATCCTTTGATAATGGAAATGTCCTAAAAACATTGAAATGGACACTCAAAATTTTCATAATTATCCACCTTTCGGCTTGGAAATAAGCGAGGCAAACGATAGATAATGTAATAGGTTGATAGTTTCTATCAAATCATCACCAAACTGATGTCGCCTTAAAAGCTCACCATGTGCACAAAAATACTGTGTTATTTATATACCAACAATTAGTTAATTTGTGTAAAAATTTCGAACTATTTATTCATATAATCTCATAAGTAATTAAGAATACGAGCACAAAAATAATGTGTTATTTAAATACCAATAATTGGATGCTTAATAAACGACCGCTTGCTATAAATCTACACTGATGAGTAAAGTTAAAATAAATAACATAATTCTTTATATGGTTGTTATTTAGTTAAGTTATTAATCTAAAAAAATAAAATAAGTTATTATAAAGTTAGTTAATCCACAATAAATTGCTTTTTTTTTTCTATGTAAAATTTAAATATTTAATAATCCCCCTGCTGTCTTTGCTTAGAATAGATCGGTGAAGCCTCATTTCATTGATTATGTTCACTAGTACCATGAATTGTTTTTGATAAACCACTTAATTAGACGTCTCTCAAGTCACAATATTATGCAAGTATTTCAAGTTTCTCATCCGACCCTGGCTAAAGATTTAGGTACGTGGAAATAAATGCCAAATTTCAACGTTACATTCCACCAACCCTGAAAACAAATCTATAATTCCGCGTCTCCGGAAAATTGGAAGCCTTAGCTTAATTTTTAGGCAAATGTCTTATTATAGTGAAAAAGTAAAAATTTATGGTAAAAAGTAAAAATCTCAAACTCTCAAAATTATCACACTACACACTTTATAATATTTTTCTCTCAACTCAATTGTGATTTTCTTCACAAATGAGAGATCTATTTATAGAAAATTTTTACAAATAATCCAAAAATAAATTACATCATTACATTCATCATCACACACAAATTTCAATATTCAACACCTAATTGTACCTAATTTTCAACATTCAAATATTCAACATTCAACATTCAAAAATATTAATTTTCAACACTCCCCCTTGTGATGATGATCATAATGTTTGTCTTCATTACGTGTTTTTATACTGCTTCGTTAAAAACTTTACTAGGAAAAACCCATTGTGATAAAAACCATAGTAAAGGAAAAAGAGTGCAGTCACGTAAACTTCCCCTCATGTTGACACGAACAATTCTTCACAGATTTCGTAGATTACGCATCCCAATATTATATATATGCTTTCTGAATATTGTCGTAGGAAGTGCCTTTGTGAAGAGATCTGGTGAGTTTTCACTTGATTAAATGTGACGAACATCAATACATTTATTCTTCTCAAGCTCCTTGGTGAATGCGAAAAACTTAGGAGGAATATGTTTAGTTCTGTCGCTTTTTATGTATCCTTCTTTCATTTGAGCAACACATGCAGCATTATCTTCATATAGTATCACAAGCTTCTCTTCGAATGATAATCCGCATGAGATTTGGATATGTTGGGTCATTGATTTTAACCACACACATTCACGGCTTGCTTCATGTAGTATGATAATCTCGGCATGATTTGATGAAGTTGTTACGAGTGTTTGTTTCTGTGAACGCCAAGAAATTACTGTGCCTCCACGAGTAAATACATATCCAGTTTGAGAACGTGCATTGTGTGGATCAGATAAGTATCCAGCATCGGCATAACCAATTATACTTAGATTAGCATATTTTGAATACAAAAGTCCCAAGTCTGTCGTTCCTCGTAGATAACGGAATATATGTTTAATTCCGTTCCAGTGTCTCTTTGTTGGATATGTGCTAAATCTTGCCAATAAATTTACGGCAAAAGATATATCAGGCCTTGTACAATTTGTAAGATACATAAGGGCACCGATAGCACTTAAATATGGTACTTCTGGACCAAGAATATCTTCATCATCTTCACATGGACGGAATGGATCTTTTTCTATGTTTAATGATCTAACAACCATTGGAGTACTTAAAGGATTTGATTTATCCATATTAAACGTTTAAGAATCTTTTCTGTATAATTTTTCTGGTGAACAAATATTCCACATTCTTTTTGTTCAATTTGTAAACCCAGACAATACTTGGTTTTTCCAAGATCCTTCATTTCAAATTCTTCCTTCAAGTATGACAACTTCATGAATTTCATTATTCGTTCCAATGATGTTTAAATCATCAACATATACAGCAATAATTACGCATCCGGATGTTGTTTTCTTAATGAAAACACAAGGGCATATTGAATTATTTACATATCTCTTTTTTATCAAGTGATCACTTAGCCGATTATACCACATTCGGCCAGATTGCTTTAACCCATATAATGATCTTTGTAATTTCACAGAATAACATTCTCTGGGTTTTGAACTTTGTGCTTCAGGCATCTTAAATCCTTCAGGGATTTTCATATATATATTACTATCAAGTGATCCATATAAGTAAGCTGTAACAACATCCATAAGACGCATTTCTAAATTTTCAGATACTGCCAAGCTAATCAAATACCGAAACGTAATTGCATCCATCACAGGAGAATACGTTTCTTCATAATCAATTCCAGGCCTTTGAGAAAAACCTTGTGCAACAAGTCGAGCTTTATATCTTACTATTTCATTTTTCTCATTTCGCTTTCGAATAAAAACCCATTTGTATCCAACAGGTTTTACACCTTCAGCTGTAAGGACTATAGGTCCAAAAACATTACTTTTATTTAGCGAATCCAATTCAACCTGGATGGCATCTTTCCATTTTATCCAATCCTGCCGATTTTTACATTCACCAAAAGATTTTGGTTCATGATCTTCATTATCATTTATGATGTCGATTGCCACATTATAAGAAAATATATCATCAATTTCTTTTATATCTTTTCGGTTCCATATTTTCCAATATTAATATAATTAATAGAGATTTCATGATTCTCGTCAGTTTATGGTTCTGACAGAACATTTTCAACATCATGTGTTTCTTCAGGAACAACATTATCTATTTTGTGATCATCATATGTTTCTTCAGGAACATCATTCTCTATTTTGTGATCATTGTGTTTCTCTATGAATTTTCTTTTTCGAGGATTTTTATCCTTGGAACCGACTGGCCTTCCACGCTTCAGGCGTTTTACGACATCATGACTTTGTTCAATTTGTTTCTTTGGAATTTCAATTCGAGCAGGAGCATTTACAGCATGTATATATGATTTAGTTACCCCTTTTGTATTTGTAAATGCATCTGGTATTTGATTTGCTATTCTTTGCAAGTGCACAATTTGCTGTACATCTTCTTCACATTGTTGTGTTCTTGGATCCATATGTAACAATGATGATACATACCATGAAATTTTTTTTTCGGTATGTTTCTTGTCTCCCACCTAACATTGGGAAGATTTCCTCATTAAAATGACAATCAACAAAACATGCTGTGAACACGTCGCCTGTCTGAGGTTCAAGATATCGAATGATTTATGGACTATCATAACCGATATAAATATCAATCTTTCTTTGAGGTTCCATTTTCTTTCGTTGAGGTGGTGCAATAGGCACATACACCATACATCCAAAAATTCTCAGATGAGAAATGTCTGGTTCTTTACCAAATGCAAGCTGCAATGGGGAGTATTTATGATATGCACTTGGTCTGATGCGAATTAATGCAGCGGCATGTAAAATTGCATGTCCCCATATAGAAATAGGGAGCTTTGTTTTCATAATCATTGGTCTAGCAATCATTTGCAGACGTTTAATCAATGATTCAGCCAATCCATTTTGAGTATGTACATGAGCAACAGGATGCTCAACAATGATTCCCATAGACATACAATAATCATTGAAAGTCTGGGAAGTAAATTCACCAGCATTATCAAGTCTAATTTTCTTGATTGTATAATCGGGAAATTGATTCCTCAATTTTATTATTTGAGCAAGTAATCTTGCAAATGCAACATTTCGAGTTGACAATAAACATACATGTGACCATCTGCTGGAGGCATCAATCAATACCATAAAGTATCTGAATGGTCCACATGGTGGATGGATTGGTCCACAAATATCACCCTGAATACGTTCAAGAAACATTGGTGATTCAGTTTGGATTTTGGCTGGTGATGGTCTTATAATAAGTTTTCCAAGAGAACATGCTTTACATTGAAACTTATTATTCTGAAAGATCTTCTGGTCTTTCAATGGATGACCATGTGTATTTTCTATAATTCTTCGCATCATTGTTGAACCAGGATGTCCTAATCGATCATGCCAATTGGTTAATATTGAAGAATTATCAATTACCATGTTTGATTCAATGGGACGTATATGTGTATAATGCAATCCAGTAGGGAGCATTGGTAGTTTTTCAATCACATATTTCTTTCCTGATTTATATGTGGTAAGACACATATATTTCTCATTCCCTTCATTCATTGTTTGAGTATCATACCCATGGGAATATATATCATTAAAACTCAACAAATTTCTTTTCGATTGTGGTGAATATAAAGCATCATTGATCAAAAATTTTGTACCATTAGGTAACAAAAATTGTGCTTTACCACATCCTTTAATCAAGTCTACAGGACCTGATATTGTATTCACCGTTGTTTTTGTTGGTTTTAGTTCCAAGAAATATCTTTTATCTCGGAGGATAGTGTGCGTTGTACCACTATCGGGTATGCAAACTTCAGCTTTGCTCATAGCATTTTCCATATTTGAACTTCAAAAAATATGCAATGAAAAAAAATTAATGACAATACATATTTAAATATAACACATATCATAATTGTACAATAAAACATTATCATATAAATACATGAAAAATAAATTATTGTACATTTATATTCTACCACTATATTGTTCATTTTCAGAGAAATCATTGAGAAAATCTGCAGCATCAATATTGTTCATTTCTATCCCACCAACGTATTGATCATTTCCAGAGAAATCATTCATAAAATCAGCAGCATCAAAATGAGTTGAATCACTCAAACAGTCACTTCGCTCAGTGAAGTTGGTCTCTTTTTCTTTCCCTTTTATCGATTCTTTATAGAGCTTGCAAAGGTGCTCAGGGGCTCGACAAATACGAGACCAATGTCCTGGAGTGCCGCATCTGAAACAAGAACTTTCAAATCTTTTCGAGTGATTTTCATTAACACTCATGTTCTCATGATGCCTTTTCTGTGGGTGGTTCGTGAAGCCCTTTTGAGATGAGTTATAAAAATAACCATCTTTATTGTTTTCAAAACCACGGCCTCGACCACGATCACGACCAATTCTACGTCCACGTCCACGACCACGACCTCGACCTCGACCAAAACCTTGTCTTTGAATTTGATTTTGGTTTCCAGGTTTAAATTCATTTTTACTTACATCATTTACTTCTGTAAATGCTGATGATCCAGTCGGTCGGGGCTGATGATTTCTCATTAGTAGCTCGTTGTTTTTTTCCGCCACAAGAAGACAGGCGATGAGCTCAGAATATCTCGCAAATCCACGCACTCTATATTGTTGCTGTAAAGTTATATTTGATGCGTGAAACATGGAAAATGTTTTTTCAAGCATTTCCGATTCTGTGAATTCATGTCCACAAAATTTTAGCTGTGAGATTATTCGATACATCGCTGAATTGTAATCACTAACTTTCTTAAAATCTTGGAATCTTAACATATTCCATTCATCACGGGCGGTCGGAAGTATAACTTCCCTTATATGTTCAAATCTTTCTTTCAATCCTTTCGACAGAGCCATGAGATCTTTTTCGATGAGATATTCACATTTTAAACCTTCATCGAGATGTCGACGCAAAAATATTATAGCTTTTGTTTTTTCTTGTGATGAAGATATACCATTTTCTTTAATGGTCTCGCTTAGACCCAATGACTCAAGATGTATTTCTACATCGAGAGTCCATGACATATAATTTTTCCCCGTATTGTCGAGTGCAACAAATTCGAGCTTTGTCAAGTTTGACATGGTGGTACTAAAAAAAATTATGATGCATTTTATTAGTTAATGAATATTGCAATACAAAGTAATGGATAAACAACAAATACAAGCATTCGTAAAAATAAAGAAAACACATGAGGAGGATATTCTCCGATAAGTACAAGATTCGTGAGTATTATAACCAAAATAATTAAAAATAACTTTGCGAAAGCCATCTTCTTTTTTCTTCAAAAATTTGATGAAGAATAATTTTAGAGAAGAAGAGAAAGTTGGAGTGATTGAATGTGTTTGTGAGATCATATTTATAGGGCAAAAACTAGCATTTTTGTTACCGTTTATGACCGTTGATGTACAAGAAAATAAATGTATGTATTTGTATAATTTTATGGTAATAATATGGTGTATGTAATATTAGTAATGTTTTAAATAATTATGTATATTATATCACAATATTATAATGAGGTGTCATAAGATATTGTTTTTAAAAATCTTATAGACTTTTATACTTGTCGTAACCCTTACCGGGAGTGTGAGATGTCGTCTTAACATCCTCCCAGGATTTATAACAAGTTTNAGCATTTTTGTTACCGTTTATGACCGTTGATGTACAAGAAAATAAATGTATGTATTTGTATAATTTTATGGTAATAATATGGTGTATGTAATATTAGTAATGTTTTAAATAATTATGTATATTATATCACAATATTATAATGAGGTGTCATAAGATATTGTTTTTAAAAATCTTATAGACTTTTATACTTGTCGTAACCCTTACCGGGAGTGTGAGATGTCGTCTTAACATCCTCCCAGGATTTATAACAAGTTTTTTGAAAAATTTATTTTTATTATTTATAATAACATTATATTATATAGTAAATATATAAACAATAAATAAATAAACAATAAAATAAATATTAATACTTTTGTTAATTTTTTTTCTTCTGTTTTGGAGCTTGGAAAAATATGGAGGACTTTTAGAGCTTCGTGCTGATAACGTGCTGTGAAAAAGTAAAAATTTACGGTAAAAAGTAAAAATCTCAAACTCTCAAAATTATCACAGTACACACTTTATAATATTTTTCTCTCAAATCAATTGTGATTTTGTTCACAAATGAGAGATCTATTTATAAATTTTTTTTACAAATAATCTAAAAATAAATTACATCATTACATTCATCATCACACACAAATTTCAATATTCAACACCTAATTTTACCTAATTTTCAACATTCAAATATTCAACATTCAATATTCAAATATTCAAAAATATTAATTTTCAACACTTATATTTTTTTTATTAAATATAAAAATAATATATATGGACTGATAATTAAATGCACATAATTATTACAAAATATCAAATATGTTAAATAATCTTATTAAATGATAAAAATTGACATATATAAACAAAAAAAAACTCAATGAATTAATTCTTCATGTCTAATTTCACGAGTCAGAAATAAATTGATGTATTATATGAAAAAAAGAACGAAAGATAAAAGTTGACTAATGTTTATGTTAGAATATATTATTATTTGTTTTCAAGCGGATATCAGTCATTTTTTTTAAATTTTTTAGTTTATTCTAGTTGTATAAACATAATTCTTTGTATTTTTATTTTTGAGTTCCCAAGACTGTAATTTGAGTTTCCACTCCCTCTCTGTTTCTTAGTGTCATCAAGTTTTCAACAAAAAAAATTCAGAAGCTCACTAAAATTTTAAATGAAAAACCAACAAAATAATAATAATAGTAAACAAAAAAATTTGGAGGCCTAGGCAACCCGCTTAGGGTGCCTTCCCCCGGAGCGGCAGTGGCAATTTCTAGGAAGCTTCACCGTTGATTGACTACCATACAAGTACATATTTTAAATCGTAAGACACAAACAATTCTATGAATATTTATTTGAAAAAAAAAAGGAGAAAAAACCAAAATTATAAAAAAAATTCAACTTCTTCTTAGAAAGTAGAAGAATAAAACACGGATTAATATTAAATTTCAAATTTGAAAGGAGATTTAAGATTCAACATTTTAGTCGTAACAAACTTATTTTCGAGAAAAAAAAAATTTATATATATATATATATATATAAAGAATAGGTCTCTTATGAGACGGTCTCACGAATCTTTATCTGTGAGACGTGTCAACCCTACCAATATTCACAATAAAAAGTAATACTCTTAGCATAAAAAGTAATAATTTTTCATGGATGACTCAAATAAAAAAACCGTCTCACAAAATATGATCCGTGAGTTCGTCTGATACAAGTTTTTTGTCGTATATAAAATATGATGTGGACGCGTTAATTTGTGAAATTAATAAATAGTATTTATCAATTGAATATGTTGCTTGTCCACAGCATAGCGCAGGTCAGGCCGTATCATATTCATGTCTGTGTCTGTGATTGTGCTGGTTCTCTTCTCGGTGGCTTCTCTGGCCGCAGCAGAGATCCGACACTCGGAGATCCGGAACGATGATCGACCCATAATCGCCTTCGATGAGTTTGGGTTCACGCATCGGGGTCAGCTCCAGCTCAACATCACCAAGCTCTCTCTGTCTGGCCCTCTGAATCCCGACACCTCCATACTTTCCAAGTTGGGATTCTTCCTATGTACGCGCGACGCCTGGATACATGTCCTTCAGCAGATCGAGGATGCGGAGATCACATGTGCACTGGGATCCGATTCAGTCAAGAAAGTCTTCACCTTTGATGCTCTGCCCAACCCTATTCCCAACGACTGGAATTTGCTCTACCCTGAATCCGATGCGGATCAGTACACTCTTGTCTTTGCTAATTGTCTTCAACAGTTTAAAATCTCCATGAATGTGCGCTCCGCGATGTACAACCTGGAAGGCGGCAAGTCCGATAGACGTGATTATCTCTCGGCGGGTAAAACGGTCTTGCCTAGGGTTTATTTCCTCTTATCCATGATTTATTTTGTTTTGGCCGCGTTTTGGATCAGTGTTTTGTACAAGAAGAGGTTGACTGTCTTTGGGATCCATTTCTTTATGTTGTCGGTGGTGGTGTTGAAAGCGTTGAATTTGCTGTGCGAGGCTGAGGATAAATCTTATATCAAGCGCACGGGGTCTGCCCACGGGTGGGATGTGTTGTTTTACATTTTTAGTTTCTTGAAGGGTATCACTCTGTTTACTTTGATTGTCTTGATTGGAACCGGGTGGTCGTTCTTGAAGCCTTATTTGCAAGATAAGGAAAAGAAAGTGCTCATGATTGTGATTCCACTTCAGGTTGTAGCGAACATAGCGCAGGTTGTGATTGATGAAACCGGTCCATACGGTCAGGATTGGGTCACTTGGAAACAGGTGTTTTTGCTTGTTGACGTTGTATGTTGTTGCGCTGTGCTGTTCCCAATCGTTTGGTCCATCAAGAATTTGCGGGAGGCAGCAAGGACAGACGGGAAGGCTGCTGTGAATTTGATGAAGTTGACTTTATTTAGGCAGTATTACATTGTGGTTATATGCTACATATACTTTACGCGTGTCGTGGTTTATGCACTGGAGACTATTACTTCATATAAGTACCTCTGGACTAGCATTGTGGCAGGGGAGTTGGCTACACTGGGATTCTATGTATTCACGGGGTACAAGTTCAAGCCTGAGGCTCACAATCCATATTTCGTTATTGATGATGAGGAAGAGGACGCAGCAGCTGAGCAATTGAAGCTTGATGATGAGTTTGAGTTGTGAGCTGCCCATAATTTGCAGGATATTTGGAGAAGAATGAAGTTGTTGTCACATTTTGTGCTTTTTTCTTTCTTTTTTTCTTTCTCATTTTAGGTGCTTTTATACACTTGAATCAGTAGTGTAATTTCACAGGCTTCAAGACCACCTCTAAGTGTTGTTGATAAAAGTCCTTGGACCAGCAGATGATAATACCCATCAATTTAATATAAATGTGGTTCATTGCTCTGTCTTTTTTCCTTTTTCCCTTGTATGATTTGATAAAGTGTTTTTGAAGTGTGACTTTTACCTTTTTGTCGACATGATTGCAGCCCTTTACGTGGATTTATATGGCCTGTCTTGTGAGTTCTTGTTCCATATAGGAATGAGTCAATAACTGGCCGCATTTAATTTTTAAAAACCAGTCAAGCTGAAGATGGCTTATTGTATTTTGGTTCTTCAGTAGCAATGTTCTAGGATGAAAGTAATTATCTGGTTTTTATGCACGAAGTAATTATCTGGTTTTTATGCACGAAAAATGCTAATTTTTCTTCAATTTTATGATGGATTGCCGGAAAACTTTGGCTGGGCTTAAAACTGAATCCAAGTGCAAGATTTATTTTCGATCTTTTCCTTTGTGGGTCATCTTCTAACTGTTGCCCATGGGCAAGACTAGACTACCCCATATCCCCTTTCATCCACTTCGATAACACTAAATGTTCTTTTTTTCTTTTTAAATCTTTGAGATGCCAATGCCAATGTGGTATATTTGAAGATTAAAATCTGAGCCTGTTTGGACTTTGCATGAAGCTTTCGGTTTTAGGGTTGTGCCACAGAAGTTTCTAGTTTTTTCGTTTTTGTTATTTCTCAAGCTATCCCCGGTTTATTGGTTCTCTATAACGTTTATGTATGAAATATTGCTTTTAAGGCATGCACTCACGATATGTGGAAGCTACGGACTCCAAGAAGTGTTCGTGTTGAGAAAAGAGCGACTTTGAAAATACCCTTTCATTAAGATGTTTTCAGAAGACAACCTTTCACCAATTTTCACCTATTTTATCAAGTTACCACTCGCAGTAAATGATATGAAATGTGACACTTCATGTATATAAATTATATGAAATGTGACACTTCAAGTACGCATCGATTGAGATTTGTAGATTGAGTATTGATATTCATGGGAAATTTCGGGTCCGATCCCAACGAGCGTCACTAGTTCAGACGTGGGCTTTAAGAGCACCCTGAGCCTGAAATCAAGAATAAGACCGTTAGAAGGGGGCCAGGAGGGTGTCCTGGCGTAGCACCTCCGGCGTTCCAGTCAGAGACTGAGGATATATGGGGGGGGGGGGGGGGGGGGGGGGGGAGGGGGGGGGGGGGGGGGGAGCGGAGCAGCTAAGGGTGCTGCTGAAAACAATATAGTGAATGAAATAACCGTACGCTCAAACTTGGTATTTATAGGAGAATACCTGGGCTTCTCATAGGCCCTTCACCTGTGGGCCCTAAATATGGGCCGGATCTTGATGGGCTCATCCCCGGGGTATCACCAGTCTCTCCCTCCCGAGTCGAACTGAATCGTAGGTTCAAAATTCGATTAATTGTGTTGTCCTTGGTTTATCGGCGATGAGGACGTACCATGCCATAAAAATTAATTTCGTTTGTCGTTAACGAACGATGTTACCACTGCGAAAATTACGGGGATCGACCTGCCCGGTCAGGTCGTGGGGGTTTGGGGGCAACGCCCCCAAAAGCTCTTCAGAAACAAGCACTCGCAAGGGTGAGGACGTGCATTTTCTTTTTGCCGTTCGTCAGTCTCCAAAGATTTGGAAACAAATTAAATCATATCGCACTCTTGTTCTGAAGGGAAAGAAATCAAATCGTAATCCTGCCTTGAAAGGAAAGATTTGGTCTGGGCTCCTCCTATAAATATGGGTTCCCTCCTTACTTCATTTTCACTTCTCCCATATATAATTTCCTCTGCTACTATTTCACCAGCTCTCCACCATCGCAGGCCACCTTCTCACTCTACACCTACGCTCGTGACCTCGCCCGACGACGCCGAGGCCTCGCCCCTACCGCGCTCGCCCAGCGTCCGAGCCACGCTCGCCCAGCGCCCGAGCCACGCTCGCCCGGCGTCCCGCCCAAGCGCGCCTCGCCCTCAGCACATCCCGGCAGCGCCTCGCCCCAGCGCGCGCTCGCCCTCGCCGCCCGCTCGCCTGAGCGCTCCTGCCGCAAGCTCGCCCAAGCGCGCCTCGCCCCTGCCAGAAGCTCGCCCGGCCCCAGCCGCACTCTCGCCCGAGCTCTCTCACACAGAAGCGCCACGCTCGCCCGGCGCCACGCTCGCCCGGCACCACGCCCAAGCGCGCCTCGCCCCTCAGCACGCCCGACACCGCCTCGCCCCAGCGCGCGCTCGCCCCTGCCACCCGCTCGCCCGAGCGCTCCTGCCGCAAGCTCGCCCAAGTGCGCCTCGCCCCTGCCACAAGCTCGCCCGGCCCCAGCCTCACCGCTCGCCCGCACTCACCCTCGCCCTCTCTCAACCTCGCCCACGACAGCGCCGCTTTCGCCCGCAAGCTCGCGCGCGCACTCGCAGACCCTCGCCCTCACTCCTGCTCGCCCTGCGCTCGCCGACCTTGCCTCGCCCCATCTCGCCCTCGCCATCATCCGCATATAGCCTCGCCACTCGCCCGCACTGCACTCGCCCACCGAGCGCCCTCGCCCTGCTAGTCGTGTGCTTCGCCCCTGCGAGCTGTGCGAGCCTTCGCCGTGCCTCGCCCCTGCCAGCCGCGCGCGCCCCCGCCGTGCTCATCACCCATTTGCTCTCGGGGTCTTATTTTTTTGGGTATTTTTTCACGTCTCACCCGGGTCAGTTTTCTCTTTTATCTGTTTAGCTACCTTTGAAATCATGTCTTCCTCTGATTATGAGTCTAGTTACTCGAGTGATTCCGAGAGGTCTAGCGGGTCTAGCGAGTCTATCGAATCTAGCCAGAGTAGGACTTCCCTAGCTGATCCTGAATTTACCCTTGACTCTCATGAGGAGGAAGTCACCACTCATAGTGGTCTTGGTAAGGAAGTTCGCCATGTGACCCAACAGATGAACATATCTGATGCAGATAACTTATGGTACGGTCATTTGTCATCCCTCATCCCTCCTAATTGTGAGTCAAAACTTAGAACTTTGTGGCACATTCCTTCCTCCCATCAGATCATCATTCCTACCTCTGAGGACCGACCCTATCTAGCTCCCAAGGGCTGCTACACTTTCTTTCAGCACCACTTTGATGCCGGTCTTCGTTTTCCCTTGTGCGATTTCCTCCAAGAGTTAAGCAAGTACTATCAGGTGCACTTAGGTTTACTCATTCCCAATCCTTTCCGCTCGATATGCTGCTTCGCTGTGCTATTTAGGGCCTTAGTCCTTCCGCTGAACTGCACGACTTTCTCCTACTTCCTGGTTTTAGCCAAGTCTAAGGACGGACCTTTCTATGTGACCTCTCGGTCTAGTCACAAGCTTCTTGACGGGGCCCTCAGTCATGTGAAGGACTGGAAAAAATATTTTTTCTTTGTTCAGCCCCCTAAAGAATTGATTTGTTTCATGGATTGGTACCCTACATTCACCAAACCTAAGCTTTCCAAAGGGTACAAGAAAGATAAAGAGTATCTGCGTATAATGAGAGTATTAGGAGATCGATTTTTTAGTATTCCCCAACTCCTATCTGAAGATCTCTTGTGCCATGCGGGGTTGAGTCCAGCCAAAATTAAGCTAAAGGAGAATGACGGTAGATATTCTCATTTTTCATGTTTCTTGTTTTTTCTTTTGCTTATTACGTTACTTGATAACACTCTCATCTGGTTCATTTTCTTTGCTTGCAGGTACTAGAGTTATGAATGCTCTATTTCTCCGTGAAATTGCAAAGAAGAAGACTGATGGTTCATCATCAGTACCTCAGAAGTCAGTTGCCTCAGCACTCAAGATGGGGATGAAGGGAACATGCTCTACCACTGCGACAAAACCTGCTGGCCTGCCCACCCCGGCAAAGAAGAAGAAGGCAGGCTCCTCCTCTTCCACTCAGGAGCGAGCCTCCTCCCCACCTCCTCAGGCTGAATCATATCCTCCATCTGGCAAAGAAAAGACATCTGCCGACCCTGGCCTGTCCATTCCATAGAAGAGCAAGATTTATGAGATCTCGGTCACAACGGTCTCCTCTCCAGAAGCACCCGAGTCGGATGTTGGGCCTCCCACCGGGCCAAGTATACACCCCTTATACACGCCGGAGTCGGTCATCGTTGGTCGAGGTCCTTCTCATTTAGCTCAGAAGATATTGTATCAACTTTCTTCCCACGCAGATGCGACGTTCATGAGTTCACTGGGATGGTCTGATCTTACCCGCCGGACATGCAGCAGTATCGCTGAGGTATACTTCTCATTCCAGATTCTAGAATGATATTATGCTTGCTTTTCTTGTCGTCTTTTCACTCTTATCTATCTTACTCAGGGCATGATGTACTTAGGGGAGTTGGTGGAGCGTGCCAATACTACCCGGTCCAGCGCTTGCCATGACTTACGCGAAAGTAAGGCTCTCCGCGAACAGCTCCAGGATACTATTGACGAGATGAAAGTGACACACGCTAAAGAGCTTTCGGAGTCCCAAGCTCGAGGCGACGAGCTTCTGAAGGAGAAACATGAATTTCTAAAAGAGAAACATGAGTTTCAGCGACTGACAGAGGATCACGTAAAAGAGAACCAGAGGCTGAAGGAATAGTTAAAGAATGCTCTAGCTGAAGCATCACAAATCCGTAGGGACCTCAAGGATGACAAGGCGCAACACGCTTCCGAAGCCTCTTCATTCAAAGAAGAATTCCTCAAGTCAGAGGAGTTCAATGAGATATGCGCCCCTAAAGCTTTTCACTACTTGGAGGTGGGTTTCGAGGGTGTAGTCGCCCTCTTCAAGGCCCAGGGCTATCCTCCGCCAGGCGCACCTACTGACTTCATCGACATTGAGGGTTTCATAGCGAGTCTCCCTCCCGATTCTTAGACCGAGCTCCTTTACTTACGTCATTTTTTATTTACGCAAACATTGTATGCCTTCGGGCCATATTCTGTTATTTTCTGCACTGCTTTACTTTCCGTAGTACTATGCAACATTTGCGATGCTTACATTTGGTTATTTTCTTTTGTGCACTTTTGGCATGTACAAACTCGCTTTATGCAACATTGAGTATTTTGCATTTGCATTCACTGCTTCTTCCGAATTTATCTTCGATGCTTTCAAATCACTAAGGTGAATAAAATCGGCAGAGTGCGAACTCCTCTGCTATGTGATGTCTTAGTATGAAAATAAAAATTCAACGCCCTCGCTCTCTAACTCCTCTGCTGTGCGAGGTCTTAACAGGAAAATAAAAATTCAACACCCCCACCCCCTAACTCCTCTGCTAGGCGATACCTTAGCAGGAAAAGAGAAATTCAACACCCCCACCCTCTAACCCCTCTGCTAGGTGATACCTTAGCAGGAAAATAAAAATTCAACACCCTTACCCTCTAACTCCTCTTCTAGGTGATACCTTAGCAGGAAAAAAGAAATTCAACACCCACACCTTCTAACTCCTCTGCTAGATGATACCTTAGCAGGAAAAGAGAAATTCAACACCCACACCTTCTAACTCCTCTGCTAGGTGATATCTTAGCAGGAAAATAAAAATTTAACACTCCCACCCTCTAGCTCCTCTGCTAGGTGATACCTTAGCAGGAAAATAAACCTTAGCAGGCAAATAAAAATTCAACACCCCCACCGTCTAACTCCTCTGCTAGGCGATACCTTAGCAGGAAAAAAAAAATTCAACACCCCCACCCTCTAACTCCTCTGCTAGATGATACCTTAGCAGAAAAAGAGAAATTCAACACCCACACCTCCTAACTCCTCTGCTAGATGCTACCTTAGCAGGACAAAAGAAATTCACCACCCACATCTTCTAACTCCTCTGCTAGGTGATATCTTCGCAGGAAAATAAAAATTTAACACTCCCACCCTCTAACTCCTCTGCTAGGTGATACTTTAGCAGGAAAAGAGAAAATTTTCTTCTCCACGCTACTTCTCTACTAGGCGATGCCTTAGTAAGAAAATTTAACTTTTCTCCTGCCCCAACTCCGCTCCTCTACTAGGCGATGCCTTAGCAGGAAAATTTACTTTTTCTCACCCATCCTACTCCTCTACTAGGCGATGCCTTATTAGGAAAATATATTTTTTTTTCACCCTCACAATGCAACAACATTCATGAATTGAAAAGAAGAACTTGATTTTATTGAATTCCAACAGATTACATAGGAAAATTCAGAAAACAAAATACATCAACGATAGAATCAAGAATAATACTTCCTAGGTGATAAGCATTCCAAGGCCTCTTCAAAGCCTTGCCTTGTGCATTCTCCAAGTAATAGGCTCCAAAGCTCAGCCTCTCGATCACTTTGAAGGGACCCTCCCACGTTGGGTCCAACTTTCCTTTCTGCTCTTCTGGCACCTTCCTCAGGACCAAGTCACCTACCTGGAAGTTTCTCTGAACGACCCTCCGATTATAAGACTGTGCAATGCGGTTCTTATACGCTTCCATGTTAATGTTGGCAGCCTCTCTCTTTTCTTCCAGAAGATCAAGGTCAGTGGCGCGTCTCGCACCATTGTCTTCGTCATAAATCATTATTCTTGCTGATTCCAACCCAATCTCAGCTGGGAGTACTGCCTCATTACCATAGACCAAACTGAAAGGAGTTTCTTTGGTTCCTTCTCTTGGGGTGGTTCGGTATGCCCATAAGACACTTGGTAGCTCATCTACCCAATTTCCCTTAGCATTGCCAAGTCGAACTTTCAGGCCCTGCACCAGCGTCCGATTAGTCACCTCCACCTGCCCATTACTCATTACTCTGCGGGTAAGCTACAGATGTAAAGACTTGTTGGATCTTCATCTCTTTACACCAAACTTGGATCTTAGCCCCTTGGAACTGTCTCCTATTATCAGATATCAATCTTCTAGGCATCCCATATCTGCACACTATATTCTTCCATAAGAATTTCAGAACGTCATTCTCAGTGATTCTTGCCAACGGCTCCGCTTCCACCCATTTCGAGAAATAGTCAACTGCCACCAATAAGAACTTTTTCTGAGCAGGAGCTATAGGAAAAGGCCCCGCAATATCCATTCCCCACTGGTCAAAAGAACAAGCGGCCGTGATAGCCTTTATCATCGCGGTCGGCCGGTGATGCAACCGGGCATGACGTTGACAACTATCACAAGACATCACTATCTCTTGAGCATCATGCATCACTGAGGGCCAACAATAACTGGCTAGCAACACCTTCCTTGCCAACGCATAAGCCCCCAGGTGATTTCCACAGCACCTCTCATGAACTTCTCGGAATACATAATCAGCCTCTTGATAACTCAAGCATCGAAGAAGCGGCCCTGCGAAAGAAGTTCTATACAACACTTCTCCGATCATCACATAACGCGAACACTTTGTCTTCAACTTACGAGCTTCGCGAGGGTTATCAGGAAGCTTTCCCTCTTTCAGGTAATCAATTATGCCAGTCCTCCAATCCTCCTCCTCCTGTTCAATTGCGGGTGAACTCATGTGAGGTGTGAGTTCTACTTGGAATACCACATCTCTAGTCTTCCAACTTCCCAGTGTTCCAGCCATTTTGGCTAGAGTGTCCGCCTTTTCATTTTCTTTCCTGGGAATCTGTTCAAATGTAATATCTGCGAATTTCTCTCTGACTCTGTCCACTTCTTGAGCATACTCAATAAGTTTTTCATCTTTCACATCATACATTCCCTTCATTTGTTGTGCTACCAGCTGTGAGTCAGAAAAAATAAGTATCCGGGTAGCTCCCACGTTTCTGGCTGCTCGCAGTCCTGCCAACACAGCCTCATACTCTGCCTCATTGTTGGATGCTTGAAAGTCCAACCTTACCGCTAACTTCACCTCCTCCCCAGCCGGTGTAATCAGTACCACTCCCACCCCACTTCCCTCATTCGAAGATGAACCATCCACATATACTTTCCAAGGGTCCTCATTTTCTTGATGCACGGTCTCAGCCAGAAAATCGGCTAAGGCTTGTGCTTTAATAGCTGTTGTCGGCTCATACTGGATGTCATATTCTCCCAGTTCAGTAGTCCACTTGACCAAACGACCAGACATATCTGAATGAGTTAAGATCTTCCCCAATGGACTGTTGGTGAGTACCACAATTGGATGAGATAGGAAGTATGGCCTCAAACGTCTTGCTGTCATCACCAAAGCCAAAGCCAATTTTTTCAACCCTGAGTATCTGATCTCTGCCCCTTTGAGTGCATGCGAAACATAGTAAACCGGCTGTTGAACGGATCTATCTAGCTTGACAAGGACCGAACTCACAGCTCCTTCAGTGGCAGATAAATATACCCACAAAGGCTCACCAGCTGCCGGTTTGGCCAGGACAGGAAGCTCGGCAAGATATTCCTTCAATTCTGTGAAAGCCTTCTATCAATCCGGACCCCATTCAAATTTTTTCGCCTTCCACAAAGTCCGGAAGAACGGTAAGCTTCTGTGAGCAGACCTCGAGATAACCCTCGCCAGCGCTGCGATCCTCCCCGTCAACTTCTGCACATCATTCGGTCCTCGGGGAGAAACCATGTCTTGGATAGCTCGAACCTTCTCGGGGTTAGCCTCAATCCCCCTCTCTGTCACCATATAACCCAAAAACTTTCCACTCCTTACCCCGAAGATACACTTTTGAGGATTCAGCTTCAGCCCGTAGGATATGAGGGTGGCAAAGGTTTCCACCAAATCCGGTATGAGCTGGGCTGAGTCTTTTGATTTTACCATGATGTCTTCCACATGTACTTCGACATTCCTCCCCACATGCTCAGAAAAGACTCTATCCATCAATCGCTGATACGTGGCTCCGGCATTTTTGAGTCCGAAGGGCATGACAACGTAACAGAAAGTTCCTTCAGAGGTGATGAAACTCACTTTATCTTGATCCTCCACAGCCAAGGGAATTTGATGGTACCCTTGATAAGCGTCCAGCATGCACAAATACTGATTTCCATCTGTGGAGTCCACCAACTGATCTATCCGAGGCAAAGGATAACAATCTTTAGGACATGCCTTGTTGAGATCTCTGAAGTCCACACACATCCTCCACTTCCCTGAACTCTTCGGAACAAGAACGACATTCGAGAGCCAAGTAGGAAACTGTACCTCTCGAATGTGCCCAGCATTGAACAACTCTCCCACCTCCGTCTTTATAACTATATCTTTCTCGAGCTCGAAGTGTCTTTTCTTCTGCTTCACGGGACGAGAATTTGGTAAAATGTTTGATCGGTGTTCTGCTACATCTGGGCTCGTCCCTGTGAGCTCTTGGGCTGACCAAGCGAACCCGCTGAGATTAGCATGTAAACAAGTAATGAGTTCATCCCTGATCTCTGGGTCAAGGTCAGGGGCTGTCCTTAGCGTCTTCTTATCGGGCCCCAATGCCACGATCTCCGGCTTCTCACCCATCACCTCATGAACCTCCCTCACTACTATGGGCAACCCGCTTCGCCCTCTTCTGATCATATTGACCTCCACACGCGCACTCTTCCCCTCATAACACCGACGCGCGATCCTCTGGTCCCCGCATAAGACTCCAACCTCCTTCCCTGCAGGAAACTTCAACTTCTGATGATACGTGGACGCTACAGCTCTGAAATCCTTTAGGGCTGGTCGCCCCAGAATTCCATTGTAAGCGGATGGGGTGTCAACCACAGTAAACGTTGTCATCTTTGTTACCCGCCGAGGCTCATGTCCCAAAGATAGAGGAAGGACAACCTGACCGAGGGGCGGGATGGCATGTCCTGCAAATCCATATAGAGGAGGAGAGATCGGCTCGAACTCAAATCCCTCCACCTTCAACTGATCCAGAGTGCTCTTGAACAGGATATTAACAGAGCTTCCATTATCAATAAATATTCGTGCCACATCGTAATTGGCAACGGTGGCCGTCACCACCAAGGCATCGTTATGAGGAGCCACAATGCCTCGGAGGTAATCCGGTCCAAAACTGATGACAGGAACCTGAGGTAAGTCCGCACTCCTAGATATTTCAAAATTCTCCAACCTCCTCCCATGCGCCTTCCGCGCTCGCCTGGAATCCCCATCCGTAGCACCCTCCGAGATCATATGAATCATTCCTCTCGTAGGGTGGTTATCCTCATTCGTTCCCCTCCTCGGTTCAGCGGGCTCCTGAGGGACATCCTGACCTCGTCCTTCTCTCCTCGGCTCCTTGATCCTCTGGTGTATCCACGGAGGGCCTCGACCCCGCCTAGAAGATGGGCGAGATCTCAGCTCACTCTCGGACGAGGATCCTTCTTGTCTACCCCGCGACGGAGGTCGAGCACTGCTCTCAACCCTCTGCGACTTCTGCCCCCTCTCCTCTGACTCCCTCACCTCCATTACCTTATCCCGACTCCTATTCAGAGGAACATGTGATGAGAATTGTCCTCTACTTCTGGTTATGTCCTCCTCCCTCTCACCTGCACCTCTCCTCCTACCGCCTTTCTCAGCTCCCTCCACCCTACTCCCTCTGGGTCGGTTTTCCATCCTTCTGTACCGTTGGGCATCTTCTAAGTTTACATATTTTTCCGCCCGAGCTAACAAGTCATCATAGCTCGACGGAGGCTTCTTGACCTGCGACTTGAAAAACTCCCCTCCCCTCAGTCCTTGTGTAAAGGCACTTATCATGATGTCAGGGGTAGCCGTCGGTATCTCCAGCGCTGCACTGTTGAAACGCTGGACAAATTCTCGCAAAGTTTCAGTCTCTTGCTGTTTCATCACGAACAGGCTCAAATAATATCTCTGGTGCCTCTTGCTGCTGGCAAATCGGTGCAAGAAAGCTGTAGAAAAATCCTCAAAAGACTGTATGGAGTTGGGCTACAGGGTATTTAACCATTGCTGGGCTGACCTCACCAACGTGCCCAGAAACACCCTTTACCTGACTCCATTTGAATATTGGTGCAACAAAGCCGCATTCTCAAATCTCCCCAAGTGTTCCTTGGGGTCAGTATGTCCGTCATACTCACCAATGTTAGATTGTCAAAAATTCGGAGGAAGCCCTTCCTCCAAGATGGCCAGTGAAAAAGGGCTTCCTCTCTTGGGTACCCGCGCTCTGCTTCCTACCTGCTCCCTCAACCTCTGTATCTCCTTCCACATCTCCCCCATCTCACTAATCTCCCCAGTTGGGCGGGGTTGCGTCTCCTCCACCCTGCTCTGGTGGACTTCAACATTTTCCTCATGTTCCTGACGGGCGGCCGGTTCCTCTACAAACACAGACTCTTGATTCTTTTTCATGGCCTCATCCACTGTCCGGGTGATAAATTGGCCCAACTGCTCCAGGGTCAAGTTCCCCACGTTTTCATTGGGACGGGTTTGCTCGACCCTTGTCTCGTGAAGGGGCTGCTCGGTTCTTGTCTTTTGACGAGGTTGTTCCTGTCTCGTCTCAAGACGCGGTTGTTCATGTCTTGTCTCAACATGAGACTGTTCGGGTCCCCTCTGAGGACGCGATGATGCTGAGGTAGCTCTTCTACTTCCTTTCCTGCCTACCATCTCTACGTCTCAACTCAAGTTTTCCCACAGACGGCGCCAAGTGATACTCACGGAAAATTTCGGGTCCGATCCCAACGAGCGCCACTAGTTCAGACGTGGGCTTTAAGATCACTCTGAGCCTGAAATCAAGAATAAGACCATTAGAAGGGGGCCAGTCCTGGCGTAGCCCCTCCGACGCTCAAGAATAATTTGTGCTCCTTAATAGACAAAAAAAATGTTTCTGCATTTTTTGAACTCACTTGTTTTCGCATGAAAGTTGGTATTAAAGATTGAAAATATGGTATTATGTCTTTTTCTTTTTTAAATGTTTATAGGCTCTTTATGTGTTACTCATATGTCATTATCTTATCGTTTTTTTTTCTTTTTTAAAAATTTTAAATTTTCATATTGAAATTTCATTCCCCAAGGGGAAATAATTTTTCTACTCTTGAGAAACTTGAAATATAATAAATTATATGTTCAAGTACTATTCTACAACAAAATATATATAAATAAGTTCAATATGAGATGAGAAATAAATTTTTTTTTTTAAAAACCCATAAATAAATCAAACACAATAAATTAAACACTTAAACACAAACAATAAATTGAATAAATTAAACAAAATGACAATTTAAACAATACACAACTCATAAATAAATCATCATTTTAAAAATAATATTAAAACAATAAATTAAACTCAAGAAATTAAAATTAATAGCAATCTAATCTAAAAAATAAATATAATAAATTAAACATTTAAACAAATCTAACACACACAATAAAACAAACAACAATTAAATACCAATTTAATGATATAAATTAAACACAAAGACAATTTGAACAATATATTATTAAACTCAAATATACATGCATGCACTCACACATTCATATTAATGACACAATTGGATCTCATAAATAAATCATAATTTTAAAGATAATATTAGAGCAACAAATTAAACACACAAAAAAAAAATAAATTAAAATTAATAATAAAATCAAACTTAAAACTAATAATAATATAAAAAATGAACACAATATATCAAACACAATAAATTAAACACTTGAACACAATTTAAGACAATAAATTACACACAAGAACAATTTAAACAATACACAATTCAACTCTCTTTTTGATAGAATACCATATTTGTCATTTTTGTAATTAACATGAAATAAACCTTTAAATGTAAGAATAAATTTTCTATAAGACAATCTCTTTAATTTATATCCGTTAGACGTGTAAACTCGATTTATAACTTAAAAATAATACTTTTACACAAATAATACTTTTTTTACGGATCAAATCGGATTAGATATTCATCTCATACAATTAACCAATGAGACCTTCTCATATGAAATTTTGTGAAAATGTAAACAAATATTACCCTAGGATCCCAAATTTTTAAATTTTATTCAGGCTCAAGAATCTCAAGTACGACCCTCATGTGGAACACCAAATTGAAGATCTACATGCTCAACGTCGTAAACTCACGGACAATTCCTTAGATTTTTTTTAAGCCGTCACATTTCCAGTACATAAATCCCATACAAAAATCCACAAGGCTTCTTTTATATATATATATATATAATCCAATAGTTTTAATCTGTATCTGTATATTTTACTCGGCGTCGAATCACTCAGTGGATTTTTGCGTGTTTTGTCTTCTGCTGTAGCATGTCCTGTTTTTCCTGAGTCATGATACTTTGGATTTTCGACTTTCTCGTGGGTCATGAAATTTGGTATACAATCATATTGGAGGCTTGTCCAAAGGCATGACATATCTCATGCTTGGCTTTCTGAGTTGAGAGCTTCCATATGATGCAATTGTGGACTAGACGCATGCCATATACATTTGCCTCCTTACGTTTGGGACAACCAAAAAAGAATACTTCGACATGCACCATACTTTCAAATTTCTCATTCGGGCAATCACCGACAGGAAAATGCCGTTAACACGCACACTGATAGCCAGCAGACCTGAACCTTCCAACTGTAATGTTTTGATTTTTGCTAACTTGTTTAATTGTAACCTAAAATACAGTTCAAACCAGAAAATCACTGAGCATCAGATGCTTCTAGCCTTGACGGAAGAGGGTTATCAACAACCCTTCTTGGCTTCCAGTCAGATTCTTCCCTAGGTTGTCTCAAGGCAACAAATGGAAGAGCGTCACTGCATGATTGGTATATATGACATGCCCATGGATATGACTCAGGTGCAGACCAAACCTTTTGCTCTTCAAATGCAGTTTCCTCAACAAGATGTTCAGAGATGCAGTACACCAAATCCAGTTCTGGCTCTATGAAATTTGGTACAGCAACACATCCAAGTGATACATAGCCCTCAGGCGCACGCGGAAGCCAAATTGATACAGAACTTTTATAGTCATCTAAGCAATTTCTCCACACCTGCACAAAGAAGGTTTTTGTAACTGTAAAGCTAAATTCAATTATAATCAAATGGTCAAGAAACTCCTCGAACAGTCTTTCTTAATAAATAGGTGCCAAATCTTTAGCCTATATAATATTCCTTGTTAAGGTCAATAATCAGTATTGCGAAAAAATTAAGCAGAAATAGATGGTAAGCTGAATAATGTAAATATTCAGATTTATAGATTTATAAAATTTCCAGTGTCCCGAATTAAGCATGAATCAAAGAATATTTTGCTACGCCACTTCTACTACAGTCTACTGCTACCCAGTTTAAACGTTGGCCAGTTGTCATAATATTTACTGTGAATTTTGTGAATTTGGCTGAATAATATTTTTATTCCTTACACTTGGTATTTATACAAGAATTACCAAATCTCCTATTAAAATAAAATATTCTATCAAATCTCCTATTAAAATAAAATATTCTGTTTCTATTAGGCTTAGAATCCGGAATCAGTTGTCAATAACTAATTCCGGATTTAGCACATTTTCCTATTATAGAATAAATAAAATAAAATCCTAAATACAAATCTTACTAGGAAATAATAGGAATTCTAACAATCCCCCTCAAGTTGATGCATAGATGTCGATCATGCGCAACTTGGATTTAAAAGAGTCAAACTGAGGTCGATGAAGATTTTTCGTAAGAATGTCAGCAAGTTGACCATCGGACGGGACGTACGGAATGCAAATTTCCCTGGTGTCAATCTTTTCTTTGATAAAATGACGGTCAATCTCGATATGTTTAGTCCGGTCATGTTGAACTGGATTATGAGCAATGCTGATAGCAGCCTTATTATCACAGAATAACCGGAGAGGAGTAGTGAAGGACATATGCAGCTCCCGAAGTAGAATCTGTAGCCACAATAGTTCACACACACCGTTAGCCATAGCTCGATATTCTGCCTCCGCGCTACTTCGGGCAACAACAGATTGTTTCTTGCTCTTCCAGGTGACCAAATTTCCCCAAACAAAAGTGCAGTAACCCGACGTGGAGCGGCGATCATGAACCGAACCTGCCCAGTCCGCATCAGTATAGGCCGACACATTCCGAGAGGAATTCTTGCGAAAAAGAAGGCCCGAACCCGGAGTACCCTTAAGGTAATGGAGAATACGAAAAACAGCCTGAAGATGGTGTGCATAAGGGTCATGCATGAATTGACTGACTACATTCACAGCGTGAGCAATATCGGGGCGAGTATGTGCAAGGTAAATGAGGCGGCCTACCAAATGTTGGTACCGAGACTTGTCAACGGGAACAGCGTTAGGAACGTCGCACAATTTCTCATTAGGATCCATTGGAACAGTAACAGGTTTGCAATGTAGGAGACCTGTGTCGCGAAGTAAGTCGAGAACATACTTGGTTTGGGACAGAGCAATCCCTTCAGATGAGCGTGCGACCTCCATCCCCAAAAAATAACGTAGGGGTCCCAAGTCCTTCATAACAAAGGTAGAACTGAGAATTCCTTTAAGCCTTGCTAACTCCGGAAGATCACTGCCGGTAAGAACAATATCATCGACATACACAATCAAAATCGAAACAAGACCCTGAGAAGAGTGCTTAAAAAACAGGGTGTGGTCCGATTGAGCCTGAGAATAACCGTGGGTAGTGATGACTGATGTAAACTTCCAGAACCAAGCCCGAGGAGACTGCTTAAGGCCATAAATAGCCTTACGAAGGCGACAAACGTGACCCGGAGGAGAGTCTGCAAGGAAGCCCGGAGGGAGCTTCATGTAAACTTCTTCTTCAAGCTCACCATTTAGGAAAGCATTCTTGACATCAAGCTGATAAAGGGGCCAATCAAGGTTAACGGCAAGTGAGAGTAGAACACGGACAGTATTAAGCTTAGCCACCGGGGCAAAGGTCTCCTCATAATCCACCCCATAAGTTTGGGTATAACCTTTGGCAACTAACCGAGCCTTGAAGCGCTCTATTGAACCGTCAGAATTATACTTGATTGTAAATATCCAGCGGCAGCCAACCGCATGCTTCCCCGCGGGTAACACGCCCACCTCCCACGTATTATTAGTAGTCAAGGCATCCATCTCCGACATAACAGCCTCCTTCCATTTCGGATCCTCCATGGCCTCATCGATAGAGGTAGGGACACGGGTAGTCTGTATAGCAGAGGCAAAGGCTCGATAGGAAGTGGAAAGGTTANGGGGGATGTATTATGGACAAAGGCAGTACAACCGAAAACTTTAGGGTCGACGGAGGTAAAAGTGCGGTTCTGCGGGAAGTAGGAGTGAAACAATGTAAAAGGAGTTTTAAAGCGAAGGACTTTGGATGGTAGCCGATTAATCAAATAGGCAGCGGTTAACACGGCATCGTTCCAAAAACGAGTAGGAACTTTAGATTGGAACATGAGGGAGCGGGCAATCTCAAGTAAATGGCGATTTTTTCTCTCTGCGACACCATTTTGTTGGGGGGTGTCGGTACAAGAGCTTTGATGAAGAATTCCGTGAGAGATAAGGTATTCCCCCAGGATGGAATTAAAGTATTCACGACCGTTATCAGTCCGCAGGACTTGAATATCGTTATGAAATTGAGTTTTGACAAAGGAGTGAAAATTTTTAAATGTGAGGGCTGCCTCAGATTTATCTTTAAGAATAAATACCCAGCAAAATCGAGTATGATCATCAATTAATGTTAAAAACCATCTTTTATTGGTATAACTCGGGACCCGAGATGGACCCCATAAATCACTGTGTATAAGGGAAAATGGAGCAGAAGGTGTATATGGATGTGGTGGATAGTGAACATGGTGGTGCTTTGCTAATTGACAGATATCACATTGAAAAGAAGACGGATTTTTATTTGTAAACAAAGAAGGGTACAAATGTTTTAAATAATGAAAACTCGGATGACCTAATCGGAAATGTAAAAGCTTAATTGGACAAACATTAGAAAAAGAAAAGAGGCCTAAGTGTAAAGGTCGATCGTTAATTGGACCAGTGTCGTCTTCGTGGTGAAAGATGTAGAGGTCATTCACTCGTCTAGCATTGCCAATCATCCTCCCCGAACGACGGTCCTGAAAAACACAAATATTGATAAAAACCATTTTATCCCAAAAGCTTGAGCTAATGGAAGATGGCCCAATCATACCTATACTTTAATACTCCCCCTCATCTATAAACCTAAGGTTGGCGAGTATATTCTTAAAATTAATATTCATATTCAAAATCTATGCGTGAAGCATTTGGTCGGAAAGTAACAAAGGCAACCTAATATAACCTCAAGAAAATATATGGAGATATAAGCACCAGGGATTTTGAACCTTTGATACATGTTTCTATTGATACCACTTCATGAATGTGGAATAAAAATTTTAAAACCTCCTTCGGGTAGGTTAATAACATCATTTCTAAGGACAAACCAGAAAAGGCATGCCTCTATGCTGAAACATATACTGAGAAGCAGGAAACTGAGACTGTACAGAGAAACTGCCAAAGCATTGCTGCAAGTTGAACCTTAAGACAGTTTTCACACATTTATGCCAACTACACAAAGATCTGATAAAGGTCTTACCAGGTCATAACCAACCGGAAGAGCAAAGAATTGATCAGAAAAACAATATACAGCTGCAACATTAGGAGGATGGCTGCCACGACGAGCTATATCTCCAATTGCAATGTACCTAAAGTAATTATGCTGTATTTAGATCAAGAGACATAAATGATAACACTGATGGCATCAGTGGCATGCAGAAGAATTTTAATTTCGATTTTAATCATAGAATAAGAGAAACTAGATTTCAGAGATTAAAGAAGAAGGTTCAGCCAACTTAAAATATATTGACACCTACTGTCTAAGAAAAGAGTATAGGATAATTTCTTTCAGAACTTGTCAACATTGTTAATCTATCTACAGATATTAACTCGTAATGAACTCCTGGTCTCTAACAAGCAATTTTTCAACCATGGAAAAATATAAAAAAATTAGCAAATTGCATCTAAACATTTTGTATTTGACTTACAAGACTAAATCCAGATTCCAGCAAACCAAATTCAAAGAGAAATGAAAAATGCAAATCTTTCAAACAAAGACGTAATTAGTAAAGTGGGCAGGAAATGTGGAACTGAGAGTAATGATCAGTTGGTACTTACCCTTTTGGACAAACAGGCCGCCAGACACTACAAATTTCCCCGCTGTCCGAGCTCTACAATGAAGGAAAATTATTTAGAACAGAATCAGTTTGCCAATGTTGCCACTACCTGGAAAATGACTGTAAAAACATCTAGATCAAAGATAATCACCTGCTTCTGACAAAGTGTGCAACGACCTTTCGATTCTAGCTCACTGCCCCATACCTTGGTAAAGTTGATACAATGTTTCACAAATCTCCACTCACTTGAAACAGAGCCGAAAGAAAGCTCTGTTGACGTGATAATGCCTCTTTTTCGTTTCTGCGGGTCTTTACTATCGATTTCATTCCATGTAGAAGATTCATGTTTTTGGACTGAAGGAACCTGAAGCACGGAAAACAACATTATATATAATAACTCGTTTACTTCTTTAATTTATATACCAGTTTGAGGAGGTGTTCAGACCAGTACCATTAACCTCATTATGTCATTCTGATTTGCCTTCAACATCTTGCGCACAATTGAGCAGATTTGAACTGCTTGTGGCTCTCCCTCTGATGTTTCTTCTGTATTACATTTTATCACTCGAACAAAATTCTCAGATCTACTAAAGCTTTTTAGATGGACTATTAAATGAGAAGCACTCGGGTAACCAGCTTTCGCCAACTCAAGTGCCAAAATATTTTCCCATGGCACATCCCACATAATCTTGCATGGTTTTTTCTCCATCCTATCAGGAGCTGCACACTTCTCACATGGCAAAGCATGGAGTCAATAATAAAGTAGAATATACAAGTGGAAGAAAAGGAAACTCAGCCAAAAGAAAGATAATAATAACAAATAAAGATGAGTTAGTAACAACCTGCAGTAGCATTACTCGTCTATTAGTCACTAAAACAATCCGTTGATAGGGTACCACAAAATGATTAGAATAGCCGTCTGACCAGGCAAATTTTGAAGGCTCTTTGAATATTTCTGTGCACCCAAAACTTCGACTTGCTTCTGCAAGGTAAAGTACCATCTGAAAAAGAGAACAAGTTAAACCATCCACATTCCACTTTCAACGAAACGTTCATGGCAGATTCACTAGAATACTAAATACATTATCCTGCTCTAAAAAATAAACCTTCCAGTAGGATTTGATAGCTTCAAACTATTCATCAGAGTTTCAACAACAGTTTGCACAACTAAATATTCCACACATCTCCCCAGAAAATTCAAAAATATCCTGGAGCATTTGATATATCATGGTTGAAAAAAGAACCACCGGAGAACTAGTCATTTCATTTGGCACCACACCAAAACTTAGAGGAAATATAGTGAATTCATTATACTCTTGAGAGCTGAAATCATAAAGAAGAAAGTTATCATGTTGAATGACATAATATATGGAGGATATATGATAATTTTTTTGTGTTCCATAACTTCTTCTGTCTTGTTCTTGTTTGGAAACACACAAATGTGTTATCAATTGTCGGAATGATTTCATTTTGGTTTGGGTATGAGACACAGACCAAGCAGCTCAAGAACCAGGACTTTCCGGTGCTAGACATGGCAAAAATCAGTCATGGACATTACAACAGGACAAATATGCTGGGGCCAGGTATAACCTTTAGAAATGCACAATGGGGATTTTTAGGGTTAACCCAAACCCAGAGAGAAGGGGGGAATATTAGCATCACACATAATGCTATGACCATTTTAACACCACAATCTTGAGTTCGGTTTCAAAAGAGATGCTTCCTAATCCTGATTGTGCTCTCACCTTTTAAACTTGAGATTTATACAGATGGTTTAGTGCATTTTGCCTAACAAATTTGAAGTGTCTCCACATGATACTGATGCTTATGAGAATCCTCGACGCTGGTTAATTGCACATTTTTATAGTTCCCTTGGTAAAATTTTGACCCCAACTAAATGTTGAAGGCATTCAAGAAAATACCGAATAGAATATTTAATGAAACATCTTTGATGTAATGATTTACCTGCCCAAGAGCTTCTCTCTCTGAGTACTCTCTAAGTATATTGTCCACATGAAATGCCCGTGGATTCCGTATTCTCTGGAGGTTTTTCTTGTTGTTGAGAATTTCTAAGCACCTGGAACAACTTGCACTGATTCCATCAACAGTCAAAGAGACGAAGTCTAATGCTCCACTCACTGGCTGTACAAAAAATCCCAGGAAAGCTTGTCCAAGCCCATGGGCTAGGCCAAGAAGACCGCTTTGTCTGGCACTCTGCACAGGTTTCCTCACAACCCCTGACACACCAAAAGCAACACCTTGTGCAAGAGCTTCCGTTCCTTGGACAAGTCCATCACCAACACCTGTGATCCTCCTCGACCACACCTGGAATCATTACTAATTGTCATACAAACATGAAGTTACTATGATTGAGAAATACCGGAAGCATAGTTACCTGCTTTGAACGAAGCTTTAAAAACTGCCCATCAGTCGATAGCTCAGCGAAACCTTTACTAAGTGAAGACAAAGTGGAGCTTGTCACACCAAGTACATCTACTGAAAAAATGATATGTAATGGATTATGAATCAGATCTCTCCAAATACGGTTTCCAACAGCGGAAATAATAGAACTCTTCCTTAGAAATCTGTCTCTGTGCATTACTTTTCGAAGATGGACCTGAAAGAGGTATTTTCATCAAGGTTATAGGATTTCTAATTTATCGAATGATTTGAACATAATTTCTTTTTTTATACTGCCAAATAAAGAAACGATATAGATAGAAGATGATGTTGCAGTCACGATATTGTCAGAATAAACTTCAGATTGAGAAATTACAATTTACAAGATTATCATTGAAACAAATCAAATAAACAGAGAGGGTGTAGACAAATTTGGTATATATTAATTCTGCAGAAGTTTACAAGTGTAAGTAGCATATTATGAAAACTATGTTTAATAAACAAAAAGTCGATAATGCAATAATATTTTTACAAAATCTGTAAAACATTCTTAAAACTCATCACTATTTCTCTAAAACGTTGAAAATATAAATCAATTTACCAACCACATATGTTACAACCCAAGTTTAGTTTATATCAGGAAAATATAGAACGTTAATTTAAAAGGCAATTCTACACAGTAAGCACATCTTTCAATTATAATACCATCATAAAATTACTCAACATATAGAAGTATTCTTTTTTTAATAGTTACTGTTTTTACTTTCCAATTATTGCAGGAGACAAAATCACACGTGTAATTATTCACGACTATGCCCCTTAATGAAAAGCAATGCATTAATCTTTTATGCCAACGGTAAGAAGTCAAATTTCATCAATATGTAAAACAACAATCTCACTAAAAACCCAAACAAATTCAACATAAAAATTAACTCTAGAAAAAACTTAATTTCAGAAATATGACGAAAAGGCATGTAAAAAAGTAATAAAAATAGCTCAACCACATCCCCATGATTGATAAGAATCAAATGGTGAAACAAAGATATTTTATCCTAAATTAGGTTAACACTCCAAAAACTAACTTCTTTTCTACCACAGAAATGATATAAAAAGTATGAAAAGAGCTGAGATTAACAATATATTGTTTTGATATTGCAAAATGCAAAGTTAATTGAATTTTCAATTATACCTCAAAGAGAATGAGAAATTTAAAGCTTGCAACTAAAAAGAAAAGTTACATCTCTGGAAAAAGAAAAACACCCCAGTAAATAAAAACTATCAGTGTTGTCCACCCACAAACAACCAGCTCACACCTGGATTTTAAATGCATTCCCAACAGCTGAGAGTAAAGGGCTCCATACACCAAGTAGTCCGTGTGGTCTTTGACCTGGTGCAGTCTCCAAAGAAACTTTTAGCCTCACCTCGGAAATGTCTATCAAGCTGAAAGGATATGGACAAGTAACTGATCAGAACTCTTCTCAGAGATTTAGGAGGTTTTGCTTAGTTTGCAGAAAGAACACCTATTTCCAGTTGGAAATCTTGAACACAAAGGAAAGTGAATATTCCTCATCATGCTAGGGAAGTTAATCATATCTTTTTATTTTTTGTAAATCCCTCAGATTAGGTTCAAAATTTCCTAGATAAGTTTTTCCTTGTTAGTATTTCCCACTCCATATAAATCTACAACTAATGTTGTTGAATAATATACACAAAGTAGATGTTTTTTTAATCTCTCTTTAACTCAATTTCCTTTCCAATACAAGAGGACGAACACAACAAAAACTTCACAACTAAAAGAAAAACTGAAACAAAAACTGCTACGATTTGCAAGTGTCAAGAGGATAAAAACAGGCTAATCCTGTAAAAGGGCGAGAAAAAAGAGAACAATATGAAACTATATCAAGTTTTCACACTGAGGCGAAATTTTGGAAGCTATGTCATGTTCATAAATAAAGAGCATGCACAGATTCACTATTTATGGACCATACCAACATCTGGCTTTAACCATTATATTAGTACAGAGAAATTAGGAATTTCCAGCAAGTATCAATGAAAATAGCAACTAAATGGTTATTTCTGTATCACATTCAACTGGTGCTTACTCTACACGTATCTCAGGATCAACTTGAGAGACACTGGAATTTTGAGGAATGCGGTCTAATTGAAGACTACTGTAGAAATCTATCAGAGCCCAGATGATTGGTTCATGGATGTTAACCCTCCAACATTTATCAGTCACCTGCCATAATACAAAAAGATTAGCAACATGAACTGTGAGTTATACTCTTCATGTAAGTACCCAGTTAAGTGTTGAAACTGAATTATGTTGGAGGACATTACTCGTATATAAACATATGGGTAGATTTGAAGACCATCAAGGTTTTCATTGCGCATGGTTAAGGTCATCTTAAACACTGGATGATGCATATCAGGGGTCTGTTCAGGTGCCAGAAGAACAGGCATCACAGTCAAAGGGAGCTGATTGTCTAGCTGCATGTAACCAAACATAAGCTTGAACCTGTCAAAGCAAAAGCAATCAGTGAATCAAAACAAGACAGAAATATGTAAATTGTCCATTGCATAGAATCAGATATTCTGCCCATCCTCGAAATTTTATTTTAACTGGAGAAAGTGGTGAGATGCAGAAGTATCTGGTTAAAGATGCGGATGAGGAATGCATCGAAAAACCTGGTAGCATGCTTAGCTCCAACTTTGAGCATCTAATTTCTTTGAAAAGAACAAGTACCATGCTCTAAAGATAAACAAATTGATATCAAAAGCCAGCTGGCAATATAAACAAATAGTAACATACTATGCAATTTGTCTACCGTAAAAACTTAAAATATGAAAATAAAAACATATCGAGTCAATGTAGCAATGGACGCAGCCCCAAATACTGACTAAAACTTTGTCTCAAAGAGTCCAAGCACAAGATGACATTAACAGTGTCAAGAGATAACTTGAAGATACTGAAACCTGCTGGTAGTTCCACCATCGTAGCCAGTCGAATAGGATATGAAGACCCTCTCCATGTACAAGTAGGCAACTTCTCTTGGTTTATGGTCCACAACAGAAATTCCGACAACTCCTAACTCGACTATAAGCTCCAGTGCAGACCTCTCCTCTTGCAACTTACCGTGGATTTGAGAACCATCCCCCAGCCTTAGAGATCCACCCCCATCTACTGATCTTGTCACTAGCATACTTTCAACCAGAAAGCTAACAACTTTAACGTCACTGGTATTTTTCACATTGATATACAAACCCGAATTGCCATCTAGACAGGACAACCCCAGTTTATTCAAATCATATTTGCAGATCGCGGTATCACTGGCACTATGGACTTTGGCATCAATAATTTTTTGACCATATGGGTCTTCCCAAGAAAAAGCCGTCGTTGAAAGAGGCTGTAACTGAATCCAAGCATCATCCCCAAATCCAGTTTGGCGAAAGCTGATAGTACAGTTATTTGTTCTGTTCTCAATCCTGTTAGGAAAGATTCAAAATAAATTAAAATTAAAGAAATGGATAGAAAACACACTACCTTATTTAAGTGTTAGGTTTCTGTAATGCCAGAATGAAAAAAGAGGTTTATCCATAATCTTAAATTAGTAATATTTGATGTATTTATTTGATCGACCATACACCTGGTTGAAATTCATAACATTTAAATTTTATGCTATGTAGCAAAATAACCAAGACAGATGAGATATTGACAATACATGAAGAAACTTGTTGGTTTCTGTAAGATGGCAATTGCCCTCGCAGTGGATGACTGGATAGGAGTTAGGTCATAATCAAGCTATCAGGACTTCAGTAATGCCTTCAGAAAATTTAAATTGAACAAAAAAATTTATAGAGTATAGCGTCTTCATTCATGTTATTAAGGCAAAGGTGAAGGAATTATTTCCTAGCAGTGACCATATGGAACAGTTACGAGGGAGGATATGGGTGGTAAGCATGCAGGAACAACCGACGGCTTCCTAGCAGAAAGCCCATGTATGGAGTAAGATGTTTGCTAATTTGGAACTAGAAGTGGCAATGAGTTTATAGGATTAAAACTATTAAAATGGCTTTAAGAAAGATAAGAAAAAAAAATATATTTCTGCTACAGACTCCATGGTCGTCCGAAATCGTGTTGGAAAAAGATTTGGTGGTACACGACCTCGAGCTCACATTTCAGAAATGTTAAAAACCGGACAACCAAGAGAATCACATTCCCCTGATGGACTGTCTAATGAGGACTACAAACTCTCCGGATCCTTATGGAAAAACTGGAATCTCCTTCCACCACAGATACTAAGTCCAGTCCTCATCTTGCACATTCAGATATACCTTGAACATCTGCTCATACTGCCTAAAATACTAGTGTTAATATTGCTGCTCCAAATGGTGTCTAAATGAAAAAATCGACATCTACTTGAAGTTGCTAGGACCTGTATGTTCACCATGAATGTTCCGAAGGTATACTGGGGTGATGAGGTCCTCAACGCTGCCTATCTTATTCACCTCATGCCATTAAGGACCTTAATTTTCAAAAGTACGTCAGGGTTTACTCCAGGTAGTCATTTTTCTGTTATCCCTCCAAAAGTGTTTAGGTGTATTTGCTTTGTGCATGTATATATTGTGGTAAACTCGATTCCAGAGCCTTGAAATGTATCTTGATTGGGTATCTGCTACACAGAACGAGCAAAAATGTAATAATCCACCCACTAGAAAGTTCTATGTTAGTATGGACGCGGATGTTACCATTCTAGAAGCCGAAGCTTTTTTCCCTTTGCTCCCATCACATGTTTAGGGGGTGAATGGCCAGATGGAACAGGTGACCTCCTTTGGTCAAACGCTTTGTGAATTACCTATAAAGTGTTCGGGGGGAGCATGGAAGTGATGGAAAAGTTTTTGACGCAGAACAAGATCAAACAGATCGATTGGATCGGCCTAATTTGATAAGATAAGCTCACGAGAAAAAGGAGAATGCTATCATGAAGAACACTCTGCCTAGCCAATCAAACTCCGGCTCAACTCCAATGGAATCAGGTAATCCACCTTCTCTTTCTCTTCACGATTTACCTTTTTGAGTCACCAACATCCCATAATACTCATGATAATGATCTTGATCTTCCAATAGCTATTAGGAAAAGAATCAATCATGTATGCAACATCTCATTTCTAACTTTGTCTCTTATGTCTCCTTGTCACCCTCCGACATAGTTTTTTGTCTTCTGAGTTATATTCCACAGAGATAGATAGGAAGCTGTCAATGATCCTTCATGGAAAAATACCATGGTGGAGGAGATGAAAGCCTCGGTCAAAAAAAGAACCTGGGAGGTTGTTGAACTACCATTGGACAAGAAACTGGTAGGATACAAGTGGATGTTCACAGTTAAGCATAGAGCATATGGTTCTGTTGAAAGGTTAAAGGCCCGATTGGTGGCAAAAGGTCACACCCAGACCCATGGTATCGATTACCAAGAAAATTTTGCACCAATTGCCAAGATGAATTCAATAAGGGTTCTCGTATCTTGGGCTGCTAATCTTGGATGGGATTTATAGCAGTTTGATACTAAAAATGCCTTTCACATGGTGAGTTAAAAGAGGAAGTGTACATAGAAATTACTCCTAGTTTCTCTAGTCAGAAAACTGAAGGAAAAGTTTCTCAATTAAAAAAGGCAATCTATGGTTTGAAGCAATCACATCGGGCATGGTTTGGTAGATTCAGTACAACTACGACTATTTTTAGCTACAAACAAAGTAAAGCAGAGCATACTATACTCATCAAACATCTCAGTGGTTAGATTACTATCATTGTTGTATATGTTGATGAAATAATAATGACAAGAGTCGATCAAGAAGAGATGATTTGGCTGAAGAAACGTTTGGCTGCTGAGTGGGAGCTCAAAGACCTTGGCAAACAGAGATATTTCTATCTCAATCAGAAAAGGGCATATTTATCTCTCAAAGAAAATATATCCTAGAATTACAAAGAAAGTATGAATGTTAGGCTGTAAACCAGCGGATATTCCCATTGAGGCCAACCATAAGTTGAAAGAAGATGGTGGGGAATTAGTTGACAACTTGACATTGATCGTCATCCAAAGACTAGTTGGAAAATTGATTTATCTTTCTCATACACGGCCTGACATGGTCTATGCAGTGAGCAAGGTGAGTCAATTTATGCACCACCCATGAAATATACACCTTGAAGTAGCCTTCCGAATTCTACGGTATCTCAAATCTATCCCTAGGAAAGGACTACTCCTTTCAAACAATGGCAAATAGAAGCGTTCACTAATGTTGATTGGGTAAGATTTCCCTAAGGTCTACTTCTGGATATTGTGTCTTCATTGATGGAAATTTGGTCACTCGGAGTAGTCAAAAGCAAAGTGTGTTGCTATATCAAGTGCTGTAGCAGAATACATGCCAATGACACAAGGAGTTTATAAGCTTTATGGATTAAATGGTTGATGCAAGAAATTAATCTTTTTCAAGAAAAGCCTTTAGTGCTACATTATGACAATAAAGGAGCCATTAGTATTGCTCATAACCCAATTCAGCATGATGGTACTAAACATATCGAGATCGATCAATTATTTATCCAGGAAAAATTGGATAATCAAATTCTAAGAATCAGCTACACAAATTCTAGAAGACAAACTAACAAATGTATTTGGGCTTGTTTGGTAATATGTTTCATCCTTGTGTGTACAAGATGTGTATGGAAGATACACACACACCATCTCGAGGGGATTGTTGATAGACAATTTTAGGAATTAATTAGGACGTAATCATGTAAATTAGTATATGTAGCAATTAGGGATTTTATTAGTACAATAATTTTGTATTGGTTGTACTATAAATACGAGTAGGTGGAAAGAGAAAATTAACCCATTTATTCAAATGTCATCTACCACTTGTAAAATTTTTTTTTGAAAAGATTCTCTCTACAATTTTAATTGTAGAGAATATGTTCAATCAAAGATCAAACTCTAATTTGTATAAAAGCATCGATTTGACCCCAGAAAATAATCTGATTTCCCGACAGATATTCGGTATGTTAATTAGCACAAAACACTGAAAATCGAGATCTCCACTCTGTTGGCAGAAGAAGGAGCTGCTGATGAGGGACACGGTTGGGGGGGTCTATGTGACTAGTTGGTGCTGGGAGTGGAGGGTGGTGTCACGTTTATTTTTTCTTTATTTTTATGAACTATAGAAAGTGGGTTAGCAAAAAGCTTTCATGCAAGATCCGTGATATTAAAGCCAATTTTCAAATGTCATTCTAGGCATTACAGAAAAAATCGGTAACATAAAGAAATACTCTGAACAATGCAAGGACATTAGATCAGTCAGTGAAGGGATCTGAAATAATGAGTACCTAATGGGGCCTTTAGAAGATCCAAGACGGAATACTACTATAAATCGAGATCCCTCCTCATAACCTCGAATTTCTGTACGTAAGAAACTCCGTATACCGTCATGTTTCTTTAGTGCCAGAGTGACAGTGTCCTCCTTCACTATTTGAAGAGGAAATGACCATTCAGTATCATCCAATCGTACCTATACAAGCAACAAGAGTTCTTATCGTACCAGAGAGGTGAAACATATATGCTTACAAGAGGAATGCACAATTTTCATACAAATTCTCCCGATATTAATCATTTCTTTTTCTCCTCTTATTTTATCACAATTGTTTCCGGCCACTAAAAATTCTTGTACATAAATACTTTCGTAACCTGAGTCCAAAAATTAAAGGACTCTATAACTCCAAAGATGTGTACTGTGTACATATGAACATTATGTACAATTTATTTCACAAATAACATGAGTAACAACATACTGGCCATCTTACATTTACAACTATTCTATTTAGTGAAAATCAAGTCGTGCATATAAACAACCAGAAAACAAAATAATTTGATCAGTTAGAGAAATATGCATACAGAGCTCTAAGTCTGATTTGTTTTTCATTGCTCTACCCTCAACCATGTTTTTAGTAGCGGAATCACCAATAATATTTCAACAAAAATGAAACTTCAACAGAAATATCTTTATAGTAACATTGGAAATTAATTTTCTTCATTTTTTATTTAGAATAACAAGTTAAAAAAAAACAATAAAATGGATTTCAGACGTAAACTTATTGCCTATTGCTTATTTAAAATTTTTGCAAAGCTTGTACATTCTCCTCTCAAAACAAGGTATCTTGATGCATGGGAAAACTGCTCTATTCACCTGAATTTCATTAGGTCCATCCATTTCTTGATGCACAAAGGAGACTCTAGTGTCAGATGTCCGCAAAACCTTAGATTCATCTTCACTGTTGAACTTCAAAAACATATTTTGACCCACTCTGTTTGTAAAAGTCATGAATGGTCTGACTGAAATTACCTGCAAAAGGAACAAAAAAGTTCACTATCGACAATCCACAAATCTGAGTTTAAACCCAAATTACAGTTACCTTTGTTGGAACAGATTGGTGAGGGCAAGGCTTGGAAGATACAAAAAGCTGCATGCAATTTCCATCTGCGTTATAAGCAAAAAGGTCCAGGGAACCATCCTGAAATCCAAACGTCAAAATGTGACGTATCACTATTATATGGCTTATGGATTAGATGCAAAATTATGCTGCTATTTACCATGTCTCCTAGTGGAGAAAGATCCTTCACAGGGCCAAACCGCTCTACTCCAGTGTGGTTTATAGATGCTGAGAGGCCCAATGATTTGAAATTTAATGCAGATGCAATTGTATGACCACCGTACATCTCCTCATCAGTAATCTCCTCGAGGATAACTTCTTTGGTCCTTTTAGTCTGAAAGGACAGTTGAAATTTTTTCGATCTTTTAAAGCTGGAGTCAATAAGCCTGAAACTAAGTGGAGGGCACCTCGCAACCCTGATCCAATAAGGCGAATATACTTTGATGATCTTAGGTATCAGAGGCCTTTCCTCGGAATGGTTTTGCTCAATTATTATTTGTACAATCCTGCACCAATAACTTATGTTCTTAAGAATGCAAAAACACACAAAAATTTCCCAAGAAAATTAAAAACATAATTTATATGCCGAAATTCACACCTTCCCGAAACAGAGCTTCTAAAATTCATTGTCTTTGAAGGCGAACGTGAAGATTGTGATATAAGAATGGCCTCCTAGAACAGAATGTTTATATGTAAGGACCGGCTACATATCATGCTATTGAAAAAATTAAAATTTTGCTAAAACAACATATTCTCAGACTCACTTGTAGTGGAAGCCACCCTGCTTGCGGAAGCAAAGAGAAATAAAGAGGATTTCTTATGTCAGAATTATACATCTTGACAGTTTCCCCAGGACTAAATACCCCTCTAAAGCTGGAAAGAAAATGTCCACTGGTTTGCATCTCAAGTAGAGAAATTTCAGTCATAAAAGGGAGATAGTTGGCAACTGATACTGGTGATTTGATGACAATTGCCCAATCATGAATTGGATTAAAATGAATGTCCTTCATGATTTCAGTTGCTTTCGTGCTCAAACTAAACCACATACCACGTAATCCATGTGATGAACTTTCACCTATTTCTGAGCAACACAATAAGCTTTCAGACTCCGCAAGATTTGACACACAAATTTCAGAAACTTCTTTTGACCTATCCATATCCTCAGCCTGAGTTGACATATCCATTACAGAACTCCATAAAAATTTGTCAGTAGTTTCTGAAGGTCTTAACTGCAACAAATACAATGCTGAAGAAGATAGGCAAGGTACAGGAAGGGGTAGAACTTCACCAGGTTTTAGGGGACCAAGAACTATCTCTGATTTAAAGTCCTCAAATACTCGTTTCCTATTCCTTGTCCACCTCCTTTGCCTTGCATAATTAGCATGTTTTAATGGATTGTAAGATTCTGGCCACCCCAAATTTTCAAAGTCTGGAGCATAAACCCATCCATCAGAAGTGTTGACAGCAGATTTATCAACAGACCACTCATCAAGCCACTGCCAACCTGAGGGCAATTGAACTCCAGCCACTCCCTGAAGATAAAAATATCGATAAAATATTTAACCAACTAAAACAGAAAAACTAACATCATGCAGGCAGATTGTTGAAGTAAACATTTTAAAAAAAAAAAAAGCGAACCCATTGCCAGGCTTCATTCAGAAAAATAATGCATGAAGCTGAATTGGAACTCCCATCATCTCTTTTCATGATCCAGTTTGATTATGTCTATGGAAAAGTGATATTGTCCATTTTTAGAAAATAAAAAAGTTATAGCCGCAAAGATCTGTAACAGTAATTTCAATTCTCATCTTGAAATAAAATTCTCTCCATTACAAACTGAAAAAGTAACTACAGAACTGTTTTTTCATTTGTTACAGTTTCAGAAACAAGCAAGTGTAACAGGAAGAATGCCAATAATTTTAGCGTTTCTCTTACATTTTTGTCCGATTCTTAACACAGTTTCAGTTTATTCACTTACCTCCTTGTCATCATTACAAGGAACCCAACCAACACCAGGATTGAACTTTTCCGATTCAAAAAACTCGTCTGTTGTTGTAACTTCATTGTCATCAGAAGGAGCCCGATTTCTCTCATCAAATATTTGCCTTGCATTTCCATTTGTAGCTTTGAGTTTGAGGCATAAATCTAGGGTAATGTCGGTGGTGTTTTGAACCGACACAAGAGATCTGATCGCAATATATCGATTTCCATCATGTACGCTCACTTCACTTGCAACTACATCACTGCCTAACTGCCAACATGCTGCAGGTGCACCATAGTTTAGCCTCACCATGGTCCATGGTCCCTCTCGAGCGGGACTGATCTGAATCGAACCAGATTTTCTATATTCATTAACTGATTTCTCAATAATCTCAGATTCAGTTCTGAGTGGCAAGAACACGGCACATTTAATTCTACCGATTTTTCCGGATCTCAAATCCAGCTGCAGAGAAAATCATAAAGTGAGAATGGTAAAAGAAAGCAAATTCCATTTAGCTACAACTTAGTTCTTCAATTCTTACTGGTTCCACAAGAAAACAAGCACATATAGATTTGTGACTGCCTGAGTGTGTGAGTTAGAAAGAGATAAGCACCTCGGATTCTCCTGGGGACAACTCTAGCCACATAAACTGATCTAAATGATTATGTGGATCAGAGTTGTTTTGAGACCCAGTGAACTGTTTCAAAGAAGATAAAGAGTGGCCGATAAGTTCACCTATCACACAAATAAAATGAATGTCAGTAATGGGAAAGGCATAAGAATAGAAGAAAGACAGATATGTAAGAATGACCCCTCGAACTCCAATAAATTTTAAAACATCTCTCTATTTTCTACATTACAAATATTTAGCTCTCATCCATGCTAATTTTAAATCTAGATTACTTAATCATTATTATCAACTGCTATCAACAAGTTTTATGCTAAAAAATAAAAAAATCTACCAATTATTTATGTTCTATGAAAAACTTTTTATGCTACAAAGATTTTTAGAATTATGTTTCTACTTGATGCAAAAAAGATTTAGGATACACTAACAAACATATATGGAATGAGAAAAACATCTATAGAGTGCATAAATTCTAAGAAAATCTTTTTATACTACACCAAGGTGAGAAACATATATCAATTATTTATATTCTATGAAAAACTCTTTATCTTTATGCTACAACAAGGATTTTTAGAATTATGTTTCTACTTACTGCCAAAAAGATTTAGGATACTCTAACAATTGCATATGGAATGAGAAAAACATCTATAAAGCGTATAAATTCTACGGAAATCTTTTACGCTATACCAAGGTGAGAGAACATATATCGAGTGTTTAAATTCTATGAAAATCTTTTTATGCTATACCATGGTGAGAAACATCTATCAATTATTATGCTAAATAATAAAACATCTATTAATTATTTATGTTCTATGAACTTGTTATGCTATAACAAGGCGAAAAATCTGAGCTTGATTATTACTCATTGCCCAACAATAATTTTCACGCGTAGGTTTGTATCAGCCACTGGTTTTGGATTTGCAAGTTCTCAAGGAGTATCATGAAGGTCTTGCTTCCTCAAAATTCTTATACTAAACTTGGATTTCTAAGTCAGAAGCAAACATAGGTCAGGTACAATTGTAACTTTCTACACTATCGATGGTCCACCGAGTGTCAATTAATACTAGATCTATGACATCTCTTGAGACATTGTCTAATCAATCAACAATGATTGTAAGCGGACCTGGCCATGGACATGGACCTGCTTCCGACAGGGAAAACGTATAGATTCAGTAAGAAATCATGGATGAAGTGTTTGCTTCAATTTAGGATCTTGATCTTACATTTATAGTGGTCATGAAAATCAGGTGTCTAAATAGTGAAGGGCTAAACTAGGGAAAACAGATTGGGCTCACATAAATGTTACAAAATTAGTGGAAATCACATTTTGTTGCTCAAACTACGCAAATTGTTTAGATTTCTCTCCAAGAGAATGAAAAGTTTCTCCACTTTTATTCCTCTCTTTCTGTTTAGGTCACAAAAGATAATGTCAAGTACCAGTGCACTCTTTGCCTCTTTTATATGCCATTGCTAGTCAGTTCAGGAGTATCATCTCACATAGCAGGCATAAAAGAAATTTCATTGCAGTTAGCACACCTATTTCAACTCTTTCTCTCATGGCTACTACTAATGATCTTACTCTTGTGTTTTAGGAGAGGGGTTTGTTACCCATCTTCTTCCCTTGCTTTAGATCGTGCTCTTATTTTCCTAAATTCCCCACAAGTTCTTTGTTGAAAAGCAAAATTACTAAATGACACAAGTGTTGTATTACCATCCTTTACTTCCTGTTGAGATTTTCAAGATGTATATGGATGAGGATTGGGTTGGGTCATGAGTGAGAAAACCTTTAAACGCCTTCATGACAATGCAAAATACACATAATGAAACAAAAAAATTACCTTTCCCTGTCTCCGTCACAATAAATTCCACCATCCAACGTTCCTGTAATAAATGGAACTAAGATCATTAACAGAATGAAGGTATCACATGTTGTTGACTACAGAAAACAAATCAAATAACGATGATGGCTAGGGAAGATGCTTAGATTATACGAGCCATCCATTGCAAAGATTATGACCATAAGCATGGAGTTTGGCAGTGAGAGCCTAAATGAGCATCTAACACAATAACTTAAGTGTGCTAAGACAAAAATAAAAAATAAAACAATAATGAATTTCAACAAAAACAACTGTGCTGCATCTCTTGAAGCTATTTAGGAAATTTTTTGACAGCATCCAAATAGGGACTGGTACGTAAGCGCCAAACCATTGAATGGTTCAGTGTCCAATTAGACTTATAACATACACGTGAGACCAAAAACAGAAAATAAGGGTCGCTTTCCCAAAAACCACGACAAGTTCTCAAAGCTATCACATAGTAGATTCTGCAACTTCATGAAGCCTGAACCAAATAATACATCAATAGACTTTCCACACACTTCATAAAAAGATTTAAGATATTACTTAAACCTGAATATATCTAATAATAAGTTTGCAATATACAACATATATCTAAATATATCGAAAGGATCATTATTGATGCCATACAACGACGGTAAAATACCTTAAGACTTTTATATGCTCAAATCAATTTCAGATACTGAACATAATTTGGCTATAAAAGTAAGTTATAACATCAATGTCACTCAACTACAAGTTGCAGACATCCTAACCAAAGCTCTTCATTGACCAAATTTCAAAGATTTGAGTTCCAAGAGTGGGAGAAATCAAATCTTTATCTAAACCAATTATTGGGAAAGGGTTTACTTGTATTTAAACTTTTGAATTTGAACAGATGATTAGGATCTTATTTCACTTTGATATAGGGAGTTAGGTAAACAAGTGACTCTATAAATACACCATGTACCTTTATCATTTTTAATACACAACAATACTTTTCCTATCTCTTGTGCAATTCTCATCTTAAACGACATATACATCTCAAACAAACAAAGATGGATCAAATATGTGATGCACTCACAAAGAAGGATAGATATACACGCACCGCTGAATTAATTTTGAAGAAAAACACTTCATTCCACATCACGAAATCCACATCAGGGGATTCAGAGCCGTATGAGCAAGTTCCACGGGTTCGTGCACTTTGTTCATTTAGGTATGAGTGGGTGGAGGAACTCTGATCTTTATAAAGACGGATCGCAACACTGTATTGAGGAGAGGACACACATTGAATGTTCCGGAGCTGCACGGTCAAGCAAAGGGCACAAATATAAAAAGTTAAGTATCAATATCAAAATGAAACAAAGAATTGAAGGTAGTTTCATTTTTAAAAAATTGCAATATCCTGCAACTACCATTGTCCCTTCAAACGTAAAGAGGAAAAATAAAGATAAGAATGACATGGGCATGAGTGAGCAATGTTACACAAATTTGGGACACTGAAGGATTAATAGAGTAAAAAATGATGATTTTAGTTTTAAAACATGGAAAAGTTCATGCTTTCAAGGTAGAAAGGAAACACCATTAGTCAACCAAAAGATGTTCAATGATAAATATGTTTATGAGTTTTTGTGTGTGTAATTTTTGGTTTTATATTTTTAGTATCAGTAATTTAGATATATTCGCATCTACATATAGGTATATTCTGGTTGTGCATGTCAAAAAACTTCTAAGAATCACGTCGCCACGTCCATATTGCCGTCTCAGTGTCCGTGCATCATAGGTCCTAAACAACAAAAATTGTGCTTACAAATTAACAAGAACTTCAAAAGAACACACCTCAGCCTCAGCTACAATAATGGTGACCATCACTTGGAGTTGCTGAAGAAGTCTTCCCTTCAAATGAGAATCCAGCATATTTTTTGGGACTGGCACCTTAACCACCTTATTATCTCCTGCTGGCATTCTGATTATGCCAGGAAATTCCCCTACATCAGGAGCTCTGATAAAAATGTCCTTCCCAAGCTTATTCTGAGGAATGATGAAGTAATTTGTTTTTTGGTGAGCAGTAGTCTTATGTCTGTTATTACCCACTGGAGAATTTGCCTCCTGTTGCTGAAATTACAGGAAGAGGCACCTTTTCATATTCCACACTCTTAAATATCATACACAGAATGACTTTTAATATAGCAGGTACATGAGACCATCAGCAGAAGCAGAAGAACATGCATATGCTACATGAGAATATACAAATATATACACATGCGGCTCAAAATATGTACAAGAGAATAGGTGAAAGAGAGTTTACCCCACGTGCTTCTTGGGCATGGCTAAGATTATCCCAGCTTGCATAGGCTTGTAAAATCATATTAGTATTGGAGACTGACACATTTAAATTCAGATCTCGTGAAGAAGTAAGACTTAGTTGAGAAGCTATGCCAGGCGCATTAGGATTATAATGGTACCTTTACACAAATAGCAATTTGTCATATAATCACACAAGCCCAAACATGTCTATGCTTATTCAGTACGGAAACAGAGAAAGAACTAGAGGCAAAACATCTAAGAGTATAGCTTTTGTATTTGTGTCTGTTGCTATAGGCAAATCATATATGATCTCGTTTCTTATAAAAAAATAATAATAATAAGAGCTTGTATCCTTCACTGTTAGGTAGATGTCTACATCTTTCTTAATATATGCATTGGAGGAATACACAATCAAGTAATATAGGGCGTTTCTATGTCATAACTATGTGTGTCACACAAGGATTCTGCAAGAGAGTTTATACGGGATAATAAATTTGTCCAATCGGTCATGTAGCAATTGGGGATAAAAATTTTGGCACACAGAAACAAGATTTATGTGAGACCATGAAAATTGAAAAGTAGTATGAGATATGACCAAGAGGGAACTATTGACAAAGTGAGTCCAGATGCACTCAAAGGGTGTTCTTACTGTGGAAGAAACACAATGAGGACATCGGCAAATATTTTGGCAACTTGTGTTGACACCAAGAGAAAGTTCAAACTGATATACTAGTGAGTTGATAAGTTTCTCAAGCAAATAAAATCATCTATTGGCAAAACAAGATAGATGCAAACATGGTCCAGTTATGTGTGTGTGTGTGTGTGTGAGAGAGAGAGAGAGAGATTTTGGCAAACTTAATCAAATTATCTGTTTACTAACAAATCTATAAATTCTACTCCAGGTACAAACAATTCTACTACTCTGTCCAAATCTGAGATCTTTGGGGATAATTAACCACACGCACATATTTAAAATTTCCCAAGAATCAAATATAAATTGAAATTCCTGAAATTAAGCTAAAGGGCTTCGATAAAAAGTTCTCCTAACATGTCTACATAATGGGTAAATCTTAAAGCAAAAGCAGCAGATAGCAAGTTCATATCCACTGAATGAGGGAGATGCCTAAACCCATGCAAAAGTATCATCCACAAGTTGATGTAAAAATAATTTCATACATTGAAGTACCATATCTGAGATGCAAAATGTAACATTAGTGACTATGTTATGCATTTATGGAATGAAATGGAGATGCATACTCCATAACTATAATAAGATTCAAAATGACTCGCTTTCATAAAATTATACCTCAAAGATCCATCCACTGGTTCAATCAAAGGCTCCCATGATTCATATTTATCATTGTACGACCTAGCAGCCAAAGAGAAGACAACACTAGAATTTAAACTATCTTGTCTTCCATGCAAACTAAGCCCCATGCCACTCAGCGATATGTTGCAGAGTGGTACCATCTACAGAAGCCAACCCAATAGTTAGAGAAAGATATTCAAAAGAATGATCGTCCAAAGATCCACACAAACAAGGAAAACATTTTGCAGATCAATAAGGGAAATATTTCTTGCATCACATTTTTATAAGCAGTAATACATTGATAATAGGTTTAAATTTATTTCATACATTGATTTGTAAAATACAGACACATATTTATTACAGTAACTCGCTCTGAAATATTTTTAATGATATCATGAAGACCTCTTATTACTATTTTAAGATTTTAATGAAATTTTGTAGGAATTTTCTGATGACATCAAAATAAGCGCACACTATTACAACCACCATAAAAAGGGTGTTTAGGCTTAATTCAAGGGCTGGTAAGGTCATTAATTTCTTTCAAACACGGTCGGTTGGTGTCTGTACAAAGCCTAACCTCAGCAAGTGTTGACATGATTTACCCAAATTATAATGGCACATAGCCTAACCTCAGCCAGTGTTAACACTATATACCTAAATCATTTGCCACTGCCTAGCGGAGCTCTTTCTCCACCGTGCTTCAACTTCATTCTTGAAGACAATCATTAGCAGCATTCAGAGTATCATCAACACAGCCGGAAAATGGAAACAGGGCAGCACGTGAAAGCTAGACATAATGTTGTGAAAATTAAACCACTCATCCTAACAACATGAAACTTGTGGTGAAAATTATACCACTCATCCTAACAACATGAAACTAATGTCGATGAATAAAATCTCAGGTCGTTTTAGAAATCCTTTAAAAATTTGATTGTCAAACCTGCACTAGATAACCATCTATCCAATCAAACAATACAAACTTTATCAAAATATGCAACATCAGCGATGACCACAAACACAATAACTGAGAGTGGCAGTGCTACACTGTCAATGGCGGTAACGCATTTTTATCGATGTTACATAACCCCACCATGAGTTCAAAATAAATTTCACAAAAGCAAGATTGATTTACAGAATAAATCAATGGCCAAGCAAGAAAACAAATTACCAAGCCACCATAATCATCAAAAAGTGCCGCGGAGAAAGTTCTTATTTCTGCATCAATCACCGTCTCATCTGAAGAACTCGGTACATCTGGATCAACAAGTTTAAAAGCAAATCTTTTTGGAGGTTTTTTCAAACCATTTCGGGCAATAAAGTTTCCCAATTCATTTCCAACTGTCCATATACTAAAATGCTCCTTTGTAAACTTGAAATCGGAGGTGTCCCAAGTACTTTCCTCCAAAAATTGATCTGCTGACACCATATCACTGCGGATGCATCTTAAGGAGCTGAAATCAGATAGCTTAGGAATGCCTTTACAAGCAACACAACCTAAAGACACATAACCAGGAGGAGCCTGAGGCATCCAAAAAGATATGCTGTCCATTCTACTATGTCTCTTTATATGTTGTACAAGTTGAAAATCTAGAGGGGCTTTATAAACATCATAATCTTCTAAGTCTTGAAGGACGACACAGGTATTTGGAGGTTCATACCTATAAACAAGAACACATAATCACATAACACTGATCAGAAATAAAATATAGTTAGTAAAATTCAGTGATCCAACAGTAAAATAGCCATCTCTTACCCTTGGACTGCAATATCTCCAAAATACATCATTCCTTCAGGGACCAAAGGACGCCAGATAGACAAATTCTTTCTTGATCCAGAACCTTGATTCCACCATATTAACTGAAAGGTCGCAACTGCTTCAAACCTCCTCCTCGAATGTGCTGTTGATGACCTTTCTGATTGAATCGTATCACTACCAACAGATGGGGAAGCTTGATTCTCAAAGACCTTCGATTCCTGAGAAATTTCCCCAAACCCAAAATATACATGTCGCAATTCATATGCTCTATTAGACAAACTCAATCTAGAAGGACCGGCAGGTAGGAAAGTTCCAAAGGTATTATCCACACGCCAAAATGCCAAGTCAGGATATCTGTAAATTAAATAACAAAAATCAATAAAATATCTAAGCCAACACTGCTCAAACAAGAGCAGATGCATATGGCAACTGAACTGTTAGCATGAAGAATACTATTTCAAACAGAAACTAAATAGAGAGCAAACATTTGTCATGCCCTAAAACAAGACACCATATGGTCATGCAATTTCCGTTCAACCATAGTGCGAGGAAATCGGTGACAAAATGCATAAATAATTGTGAAGTAAAAAATTAACTCTTCAGTTTCAGTGTTTCCAAGAAAATTCAAGGAACAAATTTCAAATATCTATCTGAGCCAAAAAATAAAATGCTACATTGTCAATAATTTTCACTATCCCAAAACCTCCTATCCTGAAAATTATAACAGGAAGAATAATAACTACGGTTGATTCTCATATATTCCAAGTCTGAATTTTACATTTCTGGAGATATAATAAATTGAAAGTTTATCAAATGAAATGTGCTTAGAATTATTTAGTCAACATGTACAAAAACTCTACTTGATCCCCCATCAACTGCCAAAGTACCTAAGCATTTGACAAATGGTTAGTAAGGGACGAGGGAAACTCATAACCTGAGATCTCATGATAATTATAAAAACTTTTGATTCAATCTCATATAAATCACAATCATCGTGAGCCACGTATAGAGAAAGATGAATCAGAAACAGCCCATCAAAACAACCTCATTTTTGTTCTAACTTCACCGTCCTGGAAGGAATAGAATGTCATCAAAATCCTTTACATAGCAAATAATATGATTAGTGAGTCAAATTGCCTAAAACAAGTAACCATGACTCCAAAAAGAAACTCATCGCAGCAATGGAACAGGAGTTACATTAGGCATCAAAGGAGGTTTGATTCTGTTGCAAGTCAAACAAACTAAATGATCTGATTATAAAGGAGGAAAATTATGAACTAAAAATTTCAACATACCTAGAGCCGAGTCCGATAATGATGCAATCTCTAAGCCCACATGGAGTGACCAAAGACGCCAAGATGCAGAAAACGGAGGAAATTGGAGGCTGAGCCCTTCCTGGAGAAGCCACGCAACCCATTGCGACATAACCTTTAGGAGGTTCAGGCAACCAAATTGAGCAAAAAGTGTCTCCCTCAGAACTTCCTTTTCCTGAGGCCAACTGAATAGTATCTTCACCTTCAGCGAGATGGTTATCATCAGAAGAGGAAGGAGGCCACAGACGAGTGAATGATTTTGGTCTCTTCACTCGCAGTAAGCTAGTATTGACAGCGAACACACCTTTTGTTGGTGGCCTGTCACTGTAAAATAAGAAATATAATTAATTGGATCCAAAACAAATTTTAAGGATGCAAAATCAAGGGGATTTGACATTTACGAACATTGGTGTTAGATAGTCACCAAGTATGGCAAAACCAGTGGGTTCGCGAGGTCTCCAAAATGCATATACTTGGTCACCAATTGGATCTATAAATTACAAGAAACGTCTAACTCAATGTTCGGATTTCTCATAGAACATATTTACTATAAATAAAGTGGTAAGAAGCAGACAATAGTCAATGTAAATTACTTTTAATTATTCCGATTCTATCAAACTCGGAGCAAAATACAGTTGGTTTCTTTGATCTTGTTCTTAAAAATGACAAAATATCCTCTTCAACCGCCAAAAAAAGTCTCAAGATGCTGAATGAAAAATTCATGAATACGTCTGAGACAGCCAACTGTATGCTCATCTTTCCAGAAGCATTAGAGAACTTTACAGATGTATTAAAAGGCTCCAAAATAGTGATTCCATTGCTCTCCATGGTTAAACCAAGAACATCTGCACTCATTTGGACTGTATTTCCCTTTAACACCACCCTGCAAGACGCATAATAAAAGAACATGTCTTCGTCAAACATTTCTTCAATTAGGTTTCCAGCGATGAGAGAGATGTTTTTAGAATATTGGGAATGCCACTATAGAGAATCATAAGTTTTATTGACCTGATTATTGAAAACCGAATATAAAATAAATAATACATAAACAAGGTCTCGATCATCATAAAACAAAAATAAAAAAAATCCAGAAAGCAGGCTTGAAAAGCAGATGTGTATGCACACCCAATTTAGATTATAAAAGCAAAATTTTCTGTAAAGATTAAGTCTAGGTAATGAATTGCACACATTACAGACCAAAATCAGCCATCCATAGCTAACTTTATGAGGGGAAAATCGAATCAAAGTCCTATCAATATTAGTACAAGTCTAATCATCTCTAATCAAATCAAAATAATACATTTCAAAAACTAGAATGTTAAGAAAAGATAATTTACCCGAATTTAACGAGACGGAGGTTATTAACATAAACAAGTACAGAAATTCTTGTTGGTCAGAAGTAATTGATGGGGCAACCAGCATAACTGGACTGAAACAGCGTATGACTCTTATGCTTTGAAAACTAAATTTTGTTATTGAAAACTATTGAAGCCTCAGGTGACAATAGAAGCACCACCAGGGCCCAGAGGTATAACTTCATTTTTGCTTTCCTCAAAATCCTAGGGCTTTGAAAATATAGAATATATGAAAGATAACTCATATTGGATGTGTCAATAATGAAATATACAAGTTGTTATATATACTAGTAAAGAACACATGTTTCGCACATGAGACCAGTTTGTATGTGACCAGTTAGTTATCAAATTGAATTAAAGATAATGATCGTATGAAATATTTTGAAATGAAGAGATGACAAATATAGTCATAAATACATTGTTTCAAATTCATTATTTTTTTACTTCAAAATTTTTGTATATTTTCTTCACATTTTTTTTTCTTTTTCTTGGTAATGTAACTATCTGTTCACCATATTCAGTTAGTCATCAACGTCTCCACCAATTTTCTAATTTTTACGTGAATATATTAAATTTTCTATTTTAGTTTTTTACCGCAATTATGAAACATATTCATCAATTCTCTATTTCGTACGCAATTGCTTTAATATTTTTCTATATATGTTGTAAAGTATATCACATATTTTTAAGATTCATTACATTACTATCTAATTCAAGATTCAACGAAATAGACAAAAGTTATTGACTCATAGCGTCCGTTATTTAGAATCATGAATCCGGTCATAAGCAAAAAATCACACCTTTGGTGAATAGTGATATATAGATGGGAGTATAAAGAGGTAAAAAAAAATATTATAGATCAATAACTCAATGTCAAAAAGGCAAAATCATTAAGAAATCAAAACATGTGATATAATTCGAATGTTGATATTAAATATAATAATATATGAAATGAGTGTTCGTGATAAAAGGATAAAATAATAATTAAAGTTGCTAGAGCGCTAACTTTTTGATCATATTTACTACTTTATTTTTTATTTGAGTTTTTCAAGCTCTTTGATGACGCATGTTATAATATTTTTTGTAATTATTTATTAATTGATGATACAATTCATTTAACATGGAAATACAATAATTAAATAAACTTTCATAGAAAAGCAAATGAAATAACTAACAACATAAACTACTAGGATTTAAAACTTATTTTATATTTGTTATAACTTTATCTTTTTTTTATAATATTAATCAGTCTCTTAAACTACTTCAACAATATTTAGTATAATGATTTATTAATTGACAACTCTATTCAGTTGAACACACCTTCAGAAAAATGTCAAATTAAGTTTTCACAATAAACAGTACATTTTTGCTAAATTTAAGCAACATTTAAAAGTAATGCTAAGTCAGCAGGTAGGAAGATACCTGGAGAATGCGTCCAACTGTGCATGCAAAAGTTTGTTAGACAGGCTAAGTGAACCAGCATTTCTTGATGTATTGTAGAAGGTGAGCTCTGGGCCGATAGCCTGTGAAACAACAATTAAACAACATCTCTAGAAAAACTTCATGATCAGATGCATGCACGTTCTATGTTATTGTACATCAAATAAAAACAAAGTAGCCTCTCTAAAAGCCTTCTCCATTTGTAAGTATAGGTTCTAAGTCTGAAATATTGCAGGAACACTGTTCGTTAAGAAACAACCTAAAACGTCAACCACCACTCATTGGATAATGCATAAACTAAAGTATCTCGATCAATTGTCATGCCTGTAATTCAAATGTCAATTCCATGGAGCTTTCAGAAACAGTATTTTGTGATGCGGCAGTAGTCGCATTTTTTCCTGAAGAACCAGGAGAGGGGCTTCCATTTTCTTCCTCCAGAATGACGTTATCATTCTCACTAGCTGAATAGCTGCTGTTGGATCCAAGTTGAATGCACGAATCTAAGCATTGCCCACTCTATAATTATAAGATGAAGGCAGAAAGTATGCAAGCAATTAAACTATTGATTTTAGAAGTAAAAACAAAAATAAATAAAACAAGATGCATGAGTACCTACTTTGATAGTAACATTTGTAAATTGAAGTTTTTTCCCATTCCCAACATAAACTAAAGCTTCCCTACTTGGACCAAAGAGATTCAATCCTTGTCTATCTTTCAAATACAAAATCCCACCTCTTCCATCATATGTGAAAAGATCAAATCTTTCATCATCTACAATCAAAGGTTTCTGGGGAGCAATTGAGAATTCAGTACATGGTTGACAGAAAGTAGGTTTGTCAAGTATGAGTGCATCCACAAATTGCAAAGAGTTGGGGTCCTCCTCATTTGACAGTGAACCACGGACTGTGGGAACAAAAAACTCAACTATGGCAAGTAAAAAATCAATTGCAACAAGCAATTGGGGTCTTTGGATGCACAAAACAACATATGTCGTCTTCTCACAAAATCTAGCATCAAGAATGAGCAATGCTGGAACAAACTTTCTAGTGCTGTCCAGTAGAGGAGTGGCCTCAACAGTATCATTATTCAAACTCCCACTCGGGGATTCTGAAGGATTGTATCCAATCATATCAGGCTTCCCAATTGCCAACCTCAGCTCCTGTTCTGTACCTTCACGGTCATCAACTACAATTAAACCCTTCAGTGTAGCCGAAAAAAAACCTTCTCCCACAGTATTAGACTTGTATAAAAGCCACACCCCGCTTATCTGAAATAGAAAATATAATAAGTCGAGTAAATTGAAAAAATTAAAAAACAAAGAAATGAAATGAAAGATAACCAAATAAAATATAAGAATAATTTCATTATAGCACGAAGCAATCGATCGATCTTATGTACATGGACCAAACCATGAAAGTAATTGTAAACATATCAATAGTTTGCTGGAAAAGGCTTATGAGGATCGAGGATCAACACAGAATGTGGAATTGAATTAGAATCTTCTTAATTTAATTTGTTTATTCAGGTTGTAATTTAGTTTCTTATTTTAGGCTATATTAGTGGTAGAATTCCTAGAATGACTCCAAAATTACTTCTCAAGTTCTGTACATATATGTGCAAAGATTTTTCCAAATATTTGTTTCTGCTTTCATGGTACCACAGAGGCTTCTACTCCACACCTAGAAAAAATTTTGTTTTAACTATGGATTCAACAGCAGTAATTACGTATATCAAGATCTCTCGGAAAGGTACATAAGAAAGACTCTTGTTTTGTCAGGAAACTCATTTCGATTCGTGATGAGATCCTGGTTCATGGTTCGGTAGATGATTCTATAGTGCTGTTGAGTGGTTGGTTTGATGGAAAGAATGATTGGAGCTCTACTCGTTCTTAGACTCAAAAACAAAAAGAAAACCATTTGTAGCGTGAACGCTGCAAAAAGTGAACACTGCAGAAAGTCATATCTCGCAAAGGAGACTTGCTGATTGGCAATGTTATTAATAATGTGGTCTCTGCTATCTCACCAATTCCTCTCCAAGGCTAATATATCTCTTTTTATATTGAAACGATATTAATAAAAAATATTAATTACAAAAAGCGGACCTAAAGTCCACGCCTAGCGAGAAAAGATCCGGAGTCAACTTAACAAAATATGAGAGTCCAATCCCTATACAGATCTGACACCGATAATGATTTAAACTTTGCATTCTTTGAACTCCAACATGAGACTTTAAATTTAATCTATCCCAACTTTCTTCCATTGAGTCCTCCAAGTCAACAAAAATCCTCTTGTTCCTTTCCAACCACGTCGACCAGCATAAACAATGAACCACCATATTCCAAAAAATCCTTCTCATCTTCCCTAAATGCGCCCAAGATCTGCTGTGAATGGATCCCAAGTCGATCTAGAGGAAACCCAAACCAAAGTCAGCTCCTTCGACGCTCTAGACCAAAGATCGCTCGTAAAAGGACGATGAATAAACTTGCCAGCAAAGCACAGCCGTCCACGAGAACACATGAACCTTGGAAGGAACAGATGCTTTCAAAATGGCTTGGAACAAGGAAAACAAAGGGTAATTGAAAGACTCAATGAAATATTTAATAGAAAACTGCTCTGATGACTCCCAAACTCATTTCTTTCCATCATCAGATCCATCTACCAACTTAACCTTCTCTAGAATTCCAAGAAATAAACTCAAGCCGTTCACCTCTCCGTCCCTAAGATCCATCCGAAAATGAAGATTCCAAGAAAGATTAGAATTGTTGAGCAAGTACTCGAATCGCGAAATGAGAAATTGGTTGATTTTGAGGCAAAGATGGTTGAAACAGCGGCCGAAAAAGATCTTGAAAAGAGGAACCCCCCCACCATATATCCTCCAAAAACCTGATTTTATAGCCCCTCTAACCACCACCTTCATAGACCGGAGAAAAGCCGGGTATATCGTAGAAACAAATTTTCAAAGACTCCTGAATGTTACAGTCAGCCAAACCCGCATCTCATCCATTATCATGTAGGCCGTATTTACTTACAATTATCTTCTTCCAAACTGAATCCCTCACATTGGAAAATCTCCACCACCATTTCCCTGACAAGGCCCTATTCCTCAACCGAATGTTACCAATACCTAAACCCCTTCATTCCTTAGGTCTACAAACTTGATCCCATGCAATCAGATGACTATGGTGGTTTCCCCATTGGGTTAATCCCACAAGATATTTCACATAATCTTCTCCATGGAATCCTCTACTCCCCCTGGGAACTCTGAACAGAGACATGTACTACAACGGTAAAGCATTCAAGACTGCTAATATCAAAGTCAATCTCCCTCTAAATAGGAAAGATTTCTTTAATGGAATCCCACCTAAAGGAACTCCCAAATATCCCATGGGCCAAGATTCTCTCCCACAACATATCTCGCTTCACAATTAATCCCGAACAAGGCACTTTTCTCCAAATTGATCTTCAGCCCGGAAATGTCAGAAAATGATTGCACAATTTCCACCAAAAATCTCAAATGATTTTCGTCCTCGCGAAGAACAGAGTGTCATCCGTAGACTGAATATGTGAAATTTTAATCCTCTCTCTGCCAACTGTGAGACCCCGATAAAGATTTCTCTTTCGTCTTGGCAACCTATCTACCCAGCTCATCTACCAACAAATTTTTTTTTTTGATCGGAAACTATCATTTTATTATAATAATAATAATTTGGTTTACAAAGCCAGTGGATAGCAATCCACAATCCACCACATCAATTAAAGACTACAAGCTCTCAATAGCAAATAAAACATCAATCCCTAACTAGGTCCAATAAAAGAAGATGCTGAAACATTGGTATGGTAATCGTTCATCTCGTTACTCTGAATCTGATCTTCTCCCATAATACCTCCCACGAGACTTCCTTGTCGTTGAAAATTCTGTTATTGCGCTCCAACCATGTCGACCAAAAGATACAATGAACGATGATGCACCAGAAATTTCTAAGGCCCTTACCATTGAGAAAACCATGCTCCATGAGATACATGTCTTTCGAAGTGGCTGGAACCAAGTGTTGCATAACCTTGATCCAAATACGTCTCATAAAAGAACAATGAAGCAAGAGATGATCTTGATTCTCCTCATTTTCCTTGCACAAGTAGCATCAATGTGGGCATATAACATGCCCCGGCCGTCTCCTTGCCTAAGACTTGTCTCTTCTTTAAATTTACCCCTGTAGAATCGAAAGAGAAACACTCGACAAGCATCCTTTGATCCACCTTCTCATCTTTCTCCAAATCCTATCTTGAGAAACACAAAATCCATTAAACTCCAATAGACATGGTCGTAGGCCTTCTCATAATCTAACTTGAAAACTCACACTTCTCTTATTTAACGTGACTTCCTCCACTATCTCATGTGCAACTAAACAACAATCTAGAATATGTCTTCTTTCAATGAGAGCATGATGAGAGTCTGCAATAGGAATCACCTTCTTTAATCTAAGGGCCAACACTTTTGCAATTATCTTGTGTAGACTTGTTACCAAACTTATGGGCCGAAAGTCCTTGATCTTAACAGACTCTTGTCTTTTTGGTGTAAGCATATATATGTCTCATTGGTAATACCATTAATAAAAACCCGTCATAAAATTCATTGAAAACCTTCAACAAGCCTTTGACTATGTCCCAACACTTATGAAAGACTGCAATTGTGAACCCATTTGGTCCAAGTGTTTTCGCGTCATCACTTCCAAATATTGTTTTCTTTATCTCCTCCTCGGAGAAATTCTTTTCAAGCTCTGTTCTAGCCTCATTACCAATAGAACTACATTTCACTCCTTCTACACCCCAACCGCCCCTATTTGATTTCCTATACAATTCTCGAAAAACCCGTACTATATGAGACACTATTTGTTCTCCATTTGAAATAATCGATCCGTCGTCTTTTTCCTATTTATCAATGATGGTCCTCCTCCTGCACTGGTTGAGAAATGAATGAAAGAATTTTGTGTTGCAATCCGCTTCCTTAATCCACTTAACCTTACCCTTTTGACCAACCATTTGGTTCTTTTTGCAAATTAAATCTTTTAAGGCACATCATACCTCCCTTCTCTCATTCGCTAACACGCATGTGTCTAAGTCCTTTTTTTTATCGAAAACTATGATTTTACTATAATAATAGCTAGTTTTACAAGGAAAGCAGATGAGCAATCCGCAAGACACCTCACAATTTAGGGCAGGAAACTACAACTTCATTATTGTCATGAGCAAATAAATTTCCAATCCCTATCTAGGTAAAACACAATGTTGGAAAATGGGAAATATTCCATCCACTCTTTTGTGAACAAAAAATTGTCCAGTCTGCAACAAATGGGTGATGCTTTAAAATTGGACCACATATATTTTGCATTCAAAAGAGGTGGATCACGCAACTCAAGTTTTTTTTTTAAGAAATAAAAACAAACCATGCTGCTAGTCAGGGAATTATTATTCAATTTTTCACTCAAAGATAACATCACTTTAAAATTCCCCTACACACCATCGCTCTACACACAAGAAATTCAGCCCTGCCAATTCATCCAAAAAATACACTACTGAAAACCACCATTTTGTTTCGTTGTCCTTTACAATTTCGAGTGAAACTGAATACACTCCTACCAGGCTATCCTTGACGGTCATTGGCCTTGAATCCCAAATTACCAAAATCCCCCCCGATCGACCAATAGCTGGTAAAACTATCCACTCCACAAACCTAGACTTCCGAATACTTGCAATAAAAACCATGTCTAATCTCATGCATAACTACAATAGTCTGGCCTTTCTTTCCTTAAGACTGATGCTTTGCAAAAGACTAGAAGATGATGCAAATAAACTCTTAATGTTCTCCACTGCTAAGGGGGTTAGTGCTAAGCCTTCCGAACTCAAGGATTGCAGACTATCGGATACAAATGAATCAAAGTATTCTACAAAGCTATCTTCAATCAAAGCATGATGAGGCTGATCCTCCATATACCTTGGGTCCTCTCTGTTCAAAGCCTCAGCCTCCACCATCAAGAAATATCCCCTGTAAAGATCGTCTTTGTTGTTAATTGCATTGCTAGCATCCAAGTACGATTTCTTTCTAATTGTCATAATTAGAAATCAATGGCTTGCTTGTTTCTCCAAATTTTAACTTTTCTGCACCTAAATCATCTGATCTTGATCCCGCTTGGACAACACCAGTGCTAAAGTTGCCAAAACCTTTCAGGTTAATCTTCTTCAAAAACTTACTCTGACGACCCTCGGGGAAAGAAGCTGAACTGCCCAAGATTGCATTTGAGCTACTTACTGTCAAATTGAACTTGTCCTTGATGAGATTGTTACTAACGATCAAATCCGCACTCCTAAGTTGCATACTTCACCAAAAAAAATGGTTTGACTTTTTTTTTTTTTATAAGAAACATAAGAATATTATTAATATGTGAATTTTACAGTACAAGAAGTGGACTAATGATCCACTGCCGACTAGTTAATTTAACAATAAATATATGACCAATCTCTAAGAATATCAAATGTAGACAAACCCTGAAAGTTTTTATCCGCTCGAATCCAGTTTGCTATTGTGAACCTGACTCTTTCCCAGCATTCTTCCTTGGTTTGTTCCACTTCTTAAAAAATTCTTCTATTTCTCTCCAACCAAACCGCCCAAGCAATTCCATGGATCACCACTTTCCAGAAAATTTTACCTCTTTTGCCAAGCATATGCCCCAGATCCGTAGAAAACAAATCTTGGGTTGTCTTCGGCACAACCCAAACCAGTTTCATTTCTTTCAAAGCCCTTGCCCACAACGCATGAGTGAACTTGCAATGAATAAACAAATGATCTTGTGTTTCCACATGCTTACGACACAACACACACACCAGTTGGGACAAAGAGAACAATTAGGATATCGCTTTTGCATCATTTCGGCTGTCGGTAACTTTGCAAGGATTGCTGTCCACGAGAAAATTTGAATCTTTGACGGAATCGGTATTTTCCAAATGATATTGAAAAATTCGAAATGTTGTGGACCATTACTATCAGTGAAGAATGAGAGGAAAAAAGATTTAACTGTGAACTTCCTGGACGGATCCCCATCCCCCTGCTCGACTCCACAAGACTCTCTCACTACCGAAGAATTTTTCCCCATGCTCTCTCCCATTTGGTTTCTATAAAGAAAACCTCGATTTCCTTCTCTCATCCTCTACTATCTCTTTATCACCAACCACATGTGCGTAGGATCGTTGATCTTGAAATGGGTTCGTCGGTAATCGAATTGAGCCCACTACTAATCTAACTCTGATTGGTCTGGATTGCAATTGAATTTGTTACGAACTGTTAATAAAACCATTTTCAGGACCTTTGACTTTTGCTTTAGCTGCCATGGGATCCTTAAACAATGTAGTGTCCCTATGAATCTCCAATAGACCCCCACACTGCTCACATGTTATACGAAACATTTTATTGTCCATAATGTCCAAGGAAAACCAAAAAACCTGAGTTCCTGACCCATTTGTTCGTGCATTCATATATCACCTGCTTGTTAATTCCTTCACTCCACCTAATTCAACATTGCTCTTTTATTTGAGAAGCATCTTTTCAACCTCAAATAGAACTCCATATCTTCTTTATTGTTCGGCCACCGCACAGCTTCTCTTATCAGTTTTAACCAAAACAAAACGAACCCTCTCCCAAGATATATTGATGCTCGCCTTGGTGATAATGAGAGCTTCCTTCCGCTCCTTGCTTGAAAGGCTGTCAATATTGTCTGCTGCCTCGACAATCGGCCGATCCTTCTTTCCCAAATGACGGCTCACTATGCTGGAAAGAATAGGACTTGTAAACTTGGTCCAAATGAAAAGGTGCTCTGCCTTCTATGTTTTCCCCCAATAATTTAGTCAAATGATTAGCCAAACATTTCCACCCCCACGAAGCATTACCACTCGGTATGATAATACGCTGCCTTATACCTTGGTGCTGAATCTTTCTTAACTCCAAAAACAACCTTTACTATTGCTGATTTTGTTAACAGTGAGCACAATTACTGCCTCTATACCGACCAAACCCCGATCTAGAACTGCAATCTACGATAAAATCCCAAAACTTCGTACAAATCCAATGAGCACCACCGAGGTCAATTTCCAGAAATTAGCTCGCATTCCTAGTTCTTTCATTGAATCGAATTGTAGCCCCCCTATTACCCACTTTAATCTGAAATAATTTGTGTTCAATCTTGAATTCATCTTCCAACTGAGTGAAAGAAGGATCTCTGAAGTTTCTCCAAGGCTGGTTAATCGCCCTAAGCTGTTGCCTCATAGTTAAAAACCTTACAAACCAATAAGGCTATAATGAAACCTCAAAAGTAAAGCTACTGCACAACTACCACTCAATATAAGGCGAAAGTAAGAGAGAGAACCCAATGCTCTGCTATAAAAGTTAGGGGAAAAACTTAAGAAAAAACGGCAAACTGGCTAGGCCTTAGAATGAAAGAAAAGGAAGACATCCAGCAAGACCGGAAGGGAAGGGGGACACCTCTAAACAGGAAGAAAAAAAAGAAGCGGCTGCGAAATAAAGAGGAAGAATATCGGTGGATGACGGTCAGAAATGGTAGGTGGAGGTCGCGGAGGATTGGGTTGAACGGTGATAGTCTGGAGAAGAATGGAAGAAGAAATTAAAAAAAAAGGAAAAAAAAAGACGCTGGAACAGAGAATGGCGGAAGGAGACGGGGGTGTCGGAGGGGTGCGCAGCGGACGGGGAGGACTTAACAGGCAAGAGATGGCTCATCTTCTTCCATGGTAAGGCATATTTCATCAAAGCTCAAGTACATCCACCCTCTCCCTTTGGAATAAAATGGGGTTGCAGAAGAGTAAATCATCAGTTGGAGGTAGATCAACGACTCATGCTTACTGATGTTCCACATGATACTCTACATTAACTTCTGCTTATCTAATAACTCCTATCTATACCACCCAAATCCCATATACCAATCAGTAATCTCCAAAAAGAATGCCTCATATTTGTTACTTAGCTCTCTCCGACTAAGTGTTCTGTATTTATTCATAATATCAATCCTGTTTGGAGAAACTTGATCTAAAGACCGTCAGATGTATATTTATATAATATTTTATCACTCGAAGAGTACATAAATGTAAAAAATCCTATCACAACAAAGTTCTATGCATCCGATGATGTAACATTCTTGGAAGATCAACAATTATGTCCCAGTGATTCTCCTCAGGAAAATACTTAAACAAAGATAATCATTGGGAACCTTCTATATATCCCCATGTGTGTGCCTCAGTCTCCATTTGTGTCGACTATACCATTCTTATCCTCTGAGTCTCTGACATTATTTTTACAAGAAGATACAATAAGTGATAGCAGTCCAAGGGGGAGAATTCGTCCAACAAAGTGAACCAATTGTTGACCGAAGGAGACCCGTATCATTCTGTAAAATTTGTCCTCAACCTATCAGATTCACCACTAGAGATTATATGTGTATTCCCGTTAACAGAAAACAGGTAAGCTTTTGTACACAACATCATATTTCCAAGTATTTGTCATATTGTAGATTGTTCATAGGGCATTTATATTACTATTTGATAGTGTAACAATTTAGACGAATATATATATATCAAACCTTGAGAGATTCAAAATGAATAGTTGCAGCTTTGGAAGAAATAAAGGCCCTAAATAACTTGATACATGAGAAGTAAAACCTGTCTAAAGAGAAGAAGTTAGTGGGTTGTACGTGAACGTTTTCTGTGAATATAGGCCTGGGAGGGAAAATAAAGAGATATGAGGTGCATTTGTGGTTAGCAAAATAGGCCTCAAGAAGACAATTGCATGAACTCAAACAACCTCATGGCGGTCCGGTTTGGAAGAATAACCAAAGTTGTGGTGAGACTTGGATACCTTGTTCATGAAACATTCAGCTTTAGAGGAATGACACAATGTTATCGGTTTATGTGCATGACAAAATAGCGGCTACGACAATATGGAAGCCCTCAAAGTTGAACAAGTGATTGGTGAAAGAAATCGATATCAAAGAGCTTGGTAAAATAACGTACTGTCTTGGTATAGTAGTGGCCCACTCTCAACAAGAGAATTTCATATCATAACAAAAGTACGTTGTTGATTTCCTAAAGAATACAGGTAAACCAGGGTATGAGCCAGTCAACACGCCCATAGAAAATTATGATCTGATTAATGACCAAGAAGGTGGTACACAAGGGCGGAGCCAGCATAGGCCCAGTATGGGCCGGTGCCCAAAAACAAAATTTAATTTTTGTATGTTATTATTATATATTTAGTTTTCTATACTGATTCAAAAAAATAACAAATTTTTTCTTTTTATAATTTGGTAGACCCAAATTTTAAGTCAATTTTTTACATATTATTAATATCCAAGTATATATTTTATAGTATTCTATATGTGTTTTCTCTTCACGAGTCACGAACATCATACACTTTGATTAACAATAAATCCAATTCATTTTAATTGCTGCTTCATCTTTCATAATCTCTAAAAAATCCAAAATGTCACCAAATTTTAGGTTCGTTTTTTCGTTCATTGTTTGTCGATCATTCAATTATTTTATAATTTTTTGCTTTTTCCAATCGATAATGAATTCATGCTTATTTTTCGAACGTATATTTTATATTTTATATCATATTTTGTTTTGATTTCTGATTTTGTACACACTGTTGTTCGTAATTTTTCTGACGTTTTCCCTTTAATTATCAATGCTACTGGCTGTGCGTAACTTGTGTTCAAACTTTATGACACATTATTTTTAGTTGTTATTAATCAGTGCTCTTTTTTTGCTTTATTAATTATAATATATTGTTGACTACACTGAACCAAGATCCTGGCTCCGCCCCTAGCGGTACAGTTTATGTGTATGGGACTGATTTGCTTGGCATAATGTTTCAAGAAATACTATACAGGCATGTGACATATTTCTAGTATGTTATCTCATAATTGATTAAGCGTGAAAATTCAAAAGTGTAGTTAATGAACTACCTGTAGAGTGGCAAGAGGCGCATCCCTTGTGATCCCATAGTGAATACTAAGTTCAACCAGATCAATATCAACTGAAATCTTTGTTGTAACCCATGTTTTTTCCTTGTTCTCCGTTTCAGATTTTGCAGGACTTGAATCTAGAGTACCTGAATGTTCAAACACATCAACTGAACGGGACAAGCCTTCATCTTTAGAAGGAGGCTCGATATTTGGGGTCTCTGAAATATTTTCCAGTGCACATTCCATAATTATTTCATACTCTTTATTGGATAAAGCTGCTTTCAGAGCTTCAATCTGGATTCCAAACAAAGAAAGCAAATTATGAATGAAAGAGAAACAGAAATTGCACATGGAAGCAGATAAATCATACTAATATTACAACCTATAGTCGTACGTAGACCACATTGCAAATGATAGATGTGGCATCACAAGATTATCAGCACTTGAAACAGGTAGGACATGACATTTAAAAAAATTATATGGACAAAGGATAATGAGATACAACAATATACATCAAAGCTCTCTCAGGCTTTAAATGCAGGTTCAATACCTTAATGGAAACCTCTATACTCGGAATTTGATGGAGCAAGTCACGAAGTGTTCTCTGAATGACAATTGATACACCCTTGACATCTTGAATTATGCTTTCACCCAATTCTGATCCTGAACCAACATTTAGGTTGATGTCTTCAAACTGAAAAAGATAAAATGTAGATTAGGCGAGGAAATAAGTCAAAAATGGCATCAAAATTTAATTCAATAAAAAATTAAGCAACAGAGCATTAAATGATGCAACAAAATAAAATGAAAAGAGATTAGGATAATCCATAATAAGAAACCATGAAGCTACATCTACTACAGAAAATAAAACAAAGGAAACTTAATTTCTGGTGGGCCAAACAACAATCAGGCACAATGCTTTAAGCTAATATGCATCAAGGTGAAAGTATCTTACAAGAATTTTTAAAATTTCCACATGTAATGCCTTCATTTCATTTTCTCCCCCTCCAATCCATTTAAAGGTGTTCTGAACAGCAATTTGAACTACATCCAGCTTCAAATAACTGCAAGACAACATAATTATGTATATCATACACTTGGTTTAATGTAACTAAACAAAATACAATTAGCTGATTGTGCATGTATATCATAATCAAGATGACAATGAAATTTCAAACTCACTCTTTACTGTTCGTTCTTTGAGGCATTAATATAATTGGCTTATTAAGAGAAAGATCCAACTTCATAGCAGGCGATCCTTCGATTTCACCTTTTGTAAGCCACTTTTCTGAGTTTGCTGCCTGATCATTTACCTTAATAACATCCTTGGGATTGCTAGGAACTAGGCCCATAAAATAACTTATTACCTGCAAGTAATTTGACACAATGAAATTAACGCAACTGCACGTTCAAGCAAGGAGAGATTGTGAAACAAACCAAAAAATATTACCTCTTGCACGAATCGATTCAAATAGACTATTCGAACTTCAGATAGCTGCCCAAGGAGGCTGTAGTCATAACCTTCATAATCTTCATCTTCACGACTAAACGAACAAAATACCAACTGTAAATTCACAGAAAAAACAATTAACTCATTTGTGCACCATATACCATCAAAAAAATTTAGTCAACTGAATAAAATAATGCAATTGTTTATACATAATATTTGAGGAAATGCAAACATGGGATTTACAAACCTAGAAAAATTGAAAATGAAAAATATAAAACTCCATTAACCCAAAACTATTTATTAATCTCACTAGAAGTTAATAATTTAGAGCCATGTCCCAAACAGATTTTTCTGTATACATGCGTTATAAGTATCTGGATCACAAACATCTTCAAATTTTGCAAGAGGCTCCCAGAATCCACTTGGTCAGGTAACAGCACATACTGATGCCTAATCTTCTAGGTCAAATGATGAAATTCTTTTAAATTTAAGTCAAAAAATTACATCCATAATAAGATAGAAGAATATAATAACTAGTCTCTAATCTTTGCGATCAAATGTTTCCAAACAAAATTTTTAAAATAATAAACAAAGATTTACAATTTCAGTTACTTAGGCTTAAACTAGCGAATCTGCCAACATTCAGGGAATTTTAGGAGCATAACTTTAATATTAAATATCCATGCAATCTGAAATGTGACAATAAAATTGTCAAACTGTAAAATACCTCCACAAACGAACTGCCACCAGGATTCCTCATATCACACGCCCAAAAATACATATGACTGCTATGAAGACTATCATCGCTTATCCTAAGATTTCCAAGGGATGCTTTTATGCTAAAAGAAGAAGGAAAAACCTGCCGCAAGAAGAGAGCAGATAATATCAGATCCATGCAAGCGTGATATTCCTAAATTTTCTACTTAAGAAAAAGGATGTATATAAACCTTTATGGTAGTAAGAAAATTATTTTGAGATACAGTAGCCAGCTTGGAACCATTTTCCTTCATCAAAAGTATCTCGGCACGAGTCATATTTAAAGCTAAATCAAAGATCACTCTGGATTTTCCCTTTCCTAGTAAAGATTTGATTACAGGCTCTTCCCGTGGAACTGAAGAATGAGGCAAAGAATCATCGACTGCTTCCTCAGATGTATCATGAGGTGCAGGAACTGTTGAAGAAGAATCACTGATAGATGTATCACGAGGTGCAGGTGCTGTTGAAGAAGAATCGCTGAAAGATTCGCAGCTATCATCCTGAGTGTTAATGGCATCTACAAATTCCATAATGGCCAAAATGGTTGGCCTACGACAAAAAAATGACAAGGTAGAGAGAGTAACAACCACCTGAAGAAAGAAAAGTGGGATAAAAAAACTGAAATAGAAATTATTGCTGAATAAATACATGAGCAAGAGTACCAAAACTTATGCGTATGTTGACTAAGATCATCATAAATATCACAAATACCCTGAATATATAGATAGAAATAAAGACTCCATTAAATAAACTTATAAAATGCCCTAATTAGAAACTCAAAAGTAGTTAAAACTCGTCAAAATGACTATTCGACTAGTTTCAAGAGGCACAGATATTCCATGCGAGCGTTTTGCGTGCATGTGCGCTTTTATTCTGCTAGAAGACTCCACTTGCACCTTTGGCAACACGGTCTCTATATGTTAGATTATCTATTTGGGTGTACTTGAAAGTTTTGTGGCAACGTTAATCAATAACACAAGTATAATTATATATATTCACATGTATAAAGTAAGCCCAAAAATCATGTGGATTTTACGAATTTGACTTGTGGGGGTTTTAGCAATGATTTCGATAACACGGACTGATTAACTTCAAGTTATTTATCTCATGGGGTGGGTAGTTTCAGTACATTTCAAAGTTCAAAAGACTTTGAATGCAATTTACCCCCATATTTGGTATCATTTAGAGCTATGCCCAAATTATACCAAAAGATGCTGTCGAGAATGAAATCTTGGGTCTTAGTAAAGCTCTAAAAAAACACTATGAAGTCCGGCTCACTTGTTTGTCAACATTGGCATAAAGAGTTGAATTTTGATCAAAGATAATCATCTGAGATTTGACAAAACTGTCTAATGCATCAGTAACTCCCATTTGACCAGCATCCAGATGAGTATCACCAGGCAGTAATCCAGGAACACGAACAAAACTTGGTGTTGTCAAACTTGAGCTAGGAGATGGAGTAGTAATCCGTGAACTCATATGCTCCAATCCATCAGCTGGTGATAGCGGACTACCAACTGAATCAAGAATAGTCTCAGAAGCCTCAAAAAACTCATCATCTCCATCATATTTATTGACATCATTACTGGAATGAGTTGCAATCTCTGTATTGCCCAATGAGAAAGGTGTCTCTTCATTCCTGATAAATGATCTTGCTAAGTAGCATGTCCGAGATGTGCCTTTACTACAAACTAAATCTTCTATCTCTAAGGCTTTAAGAACCATGCCAATAAAAACATCTTTTGCTCTCATCGAAACTTCAATCTGCATAAAAGATTCATCTTAACAAAGATCTAACGTGTTGTGAGTTATATCAGCTATATGATCTTACTTGTCCACCAATTGCACGAAATTCAAGTAAGCGCCTCTCCTCGGAAAGAAGAAGCTTCACAAAACTTTGATCGCTCTATACAAAAAACATAAGCACAAATTCAGTGAGTAATAGTTGAAGTTTTAACATTTTTACGCAACAGTATGTCCAAAAACCAAACCATTCTTACCTGGCTGCTGTAACTGAAAGACATCTTCAATTCATCCAGTACACCAGTGAAAAATAACTGTTCCACCCTTGATAGATCTGCCAAGTTATTATTACCATGTTCGGAGTTGTCTGAATCTGATGAGGTTTCCATTAGTCCAGTGATAGGAGCAGTTCCCTGCAAATTACATACGAGGATTCTTTCGCATAAGAAACTCTTGTTAGAAATTATGAAGCATGCTAGGAGTTTCAAAAGAAAGCCGAGATGATGCAAAAGAGATATCCTAATTGTTCTCTCTGTCCCAACTGGTGTGTGTTGTGTCGTAAGCATGTGGAAACACAAGATCATCTGTTTATTCATTGCAAGTTCACGCATGCGTTGTGGGCTAGGGCCTTGAAAGAAATAAGACTGGTTTGGGTCGTGCCGAAGACAACCCAAGATGTTTTTACTACGGATCTGGGACATTTGCTTGGCAAAAGAGGAAAAATTTTCTGGAAAGTTGTGATCCATGGAATTACTTGGGCGGTTTGGTTGGAGAGAAATAGAAGAATTTTTGAAGAATTGGAAGAAACTACGGAAGAGTGCTGGGAAAAAATCAAGTTCACAACAGTAAACTGGATTCGAACGGATAAAAACTTTCAGGGATTGTCTACTTTTGATATTTATAGAGATTGGTCATATGTGTATCGTTAAAAATTAACTAATTCATGGCAGTGGATCACTAGTCCACTTCTTGTAATGTAAAATTCTCATATTAATAATATTGTTATGTTTCTTATCAAAAAAAAAAAAAATGAGAGAATGAGAGAACTAGTATTTTACTGTTTCATACTTTATCTCTATACAATACAAGACTTTGAAGGGAAGAAAAATAAAAAAAATAAAAAAAAAAAGAAAGCAAATACAATCCATATATGACGAGATTTCAAATCAATCCCTTATATCACGTAAGTCTTCAACAAAGGAATTGAACGAAGTAAGAGGATTTGTAGTGGGAAGGGGAAACTTAGAAATTTCGCATATCCAATTTGCGGATGATACGTTGTTTTTGGTACAATCAGAAATGCATGTGATGGCATTAATGGAAATAATCAAATCATTCGGGCTTAAATCGGGTTTGAAAATAAATTTTGAAAAAAGTATTGTGTTGGGGATTAATTTTGCGGAAGAGGAAGTGGTTGGTTTGGCGCAAGCAATTGGGTGCAAAAAAGATGATTGGCCAATTAAGTATCTAGGAGTCCCGTTGGGAGGTAAGCCTACGACCTTGGAGTTTTGGGAACCGGTCGTATCCAAAATGGAAAAAAAACTTTCAAGTTGGAAGAAGGCGATCCTTATCGGGGGGGGGGGGGGGGGGGCAACTTACTTTGATAAAATCAGTGTCAAGCGCACTGCCATCTTACTTCATGTCTTTGTTTAGAGTGCCAAGTCAGGTGGCCAAAAAGATGGAAAAATGATGAGGGATTTTTTGTGGGATGGAGCGGACAGGGACACGCATTGTATGTTGTTGCATGGGAGCAGGTTTGTAAACCTAAGGACAGGGGAGGGCTGGGATTGGGGAATATTTGTTTGAGAAATAAAACATTACTAGGGAAATTGTGGTGGAGAGGTACTATGGAAAGGGAGACATTGTGGAAAAGAATTATAAAGACCATTTATGGTCTTCAAGACAATGGGTGGGACTTGGGGTTGGCCAGGAATATGACGTTTAGAAGCCCTTGGAAAATTATTTCTCGTTCTTAAATTTCCCGTTTTTACCCGGCATTTCATCAATTGAGTAGGACGGTCTTAAGAGAGGGTTCTGGGAGGATGATTGGGGGGGAGAGGGTCCCTCGTTCAAAGAACGATTTCCATCTTTGTTTAGGATTTGTACCGAGACTAATAAACCTATTCGTAGCTTTTTAGAGGTTGTCGATATATAAGCAGTCAAACCTTTCGATGGGATGTGCGTTTTAGAAGACATCTAAATGAGATCGAGCTGGGGGAGTTCGCTAATCTAGTAGGCGTCTTAGATGCAGTCAAGTTAGAGTTGGGATCACAGGATTTCAGGGTTTGGTTGGGTGATTCTTCTGGTTCGTTTTCCGCCCGATCTTTCTATGATTCTTTCTTTCCCATTAATAATTTCCCTGTATTCCCCTGTTATGATAATATCTGGAAAGTACCTATCTCGCAAAAGGTTCAAATTTTCTCGTGGATTGTGGCTTTGGGGAATCTTCCTACTTCAGACAAAGTGCAAAGAAGATGGCCAGGCTGTGTATTATGCCCGCAATGGTGCACTTTATGTCACAACCATGAGGAGAATCAGGATCAGTTACTCGTACATTGTTCTTTTTCGAGAGGAATATGGATAAAGGTGCTGAAAAAGTTGGGATTTGAATGGATCTTTCCGAGAAGGGCACGAGACATGTTTATTATTGAGCCTGGAATTCCAGCAGGGATAAGAGTTAAGAGATTCTGATATCTGGTAATTCATTTCACTTTTTGGTCGATCTGGCTGGAGAGGAATAACAGAATATTCAAGGATTCGTCTGCCTCCGTCGATGAAGTATGGGAGAAGATCAAATTCAGGGTTGCGACTTGGACAACGAAGCTGACAGAGTTTAATCACTTATCTATTTCAGATATAGTTATGGATTGGAAATTTGTATTGTCTTGACGATAGTGTACTAGCGCTCCTAGATTTCGCGGATTACTCATTCGCTATTTTTGTAACACGCTTATTATTATAATATAAAAGTAATGTTTCTTATCAAAAAAAAGAATGCAATAGATCGACTAAATAAGCAGACGGCAAAGTTCCTATCCAACATTTTTTCCACAGAAGCATAAAAAATGGAAAACAAGGTTAGAGTAACATGCTTAAAAGTTTCAGTGAAAGACAACTAAAGTTCCTATGTCTATTATATTCCTAACACTCGTTGGAGAAGGTTTAGTAATATGTGAGATGAAAAATACTTCAAATCACACATATAGACTGGTCATGTACAAAAAGAGATAAAAAATTAACTTTTCTTACTCCTTTTTTTTGTTTTTCGAAGAAATAAACTTTCGCGAAAAAAACTAAACAAATGACCAGTTGTTGGCAACATTTAGTGTTTGGAAACTTTTTCTTATTTCATCACTGCTAAAATGTGAAACACAAAGAATATTGTGGAATCGCATGCTATCAATATTTACATTTAAAAACTTAAATATAAACTAGCAGACCTAAACTTATAGCCAACTAGATTGAACTAAATCCTGATACAATTATGTTACTTCTAATAGAATTAAAATCAAATCAAACTAGATTTCATATTTTTCAAAAAAGCAATACATTTTCAATGACTGCTAATAACCAGATAGTACAGTCTTAGAAAGCAATGAACTAGAGCAGAAAGTCGGGTGTACCGATACACGATAAATGGCACCCTGAATATAGCCTCGCCAAGTCCTGCTTGAATTTTCAGAATCGCAACGTAAAATGAGAGCGTTTGCATCTTCCACGACCTAAAGAAACAATATGATGACCAAATAGAAACTAGAAAGCAAAGACAATCCAATAATGTGATTACTATGGCTCTTCCCATGGCTAACCTTAGAGGAGGAACGTTCAGCATCACATACAGCTAATACATGTTCCACTTCCCCAACCGATTCAGCAGGTATTTGGAGTAGTTGTTTACCTCGTAAACTAGATTAGTAAAAAAGTCGAAGTTCTATCAGGAATATAAAAGCAAAAGAAATATGTACGCTGTCATGTAACCATAATAAAAAAATCAAAACGAAGATACAGCTTAGAAAAGTTATCATTAAATCATATGGTTCTGCTGTGCAATAACCCCAACAATAGGTTGTCAACATGTTTCTACCGAGTTCTAGAGAAAATTTGTCTACATGCTTCTTCCAATATAAAAGCAAAAAAAAATGTCCACTGTCATGTTGGCTTGTAACGTCTAGTTATAGATAAACTTCTTCCGCTGTCACTGTTTACATGTTTCTTTATATTGGATTTAAACCTTTTCATTCCTACACCAAGCTTCTCTATTGATTCTTCAAGAATGTGTCATAGTTCTAACCCCCTTGCCATTCATATTGCATGGTTACCAACGTGTCAACACAATTACAAGCCACAACAGACAAAATACCAAAATATCTTGAAAATGTAAAAATATAAGCAGCCACGCGGTATGCATATTGTGTTAGACTAGTATCAAATACATAAATGATCAAGCAAACATAATGCATCACCTCTTAATGAAATATAAATGACCAACAACAATAAAATTCTTCATCATACAGTCTCCAAGTGTGTTAATCTTTCAATATATAATTAATACTTGTTAAGATGAAAGAGAGATTAATTTTTTAAAATTACATCTGCGTTCAAAAATATCAAAATGAAGAAACAGTGAGCAATAATCTGGTCAGCATACAATCAGCGCAACTACATATAGAAACTTCGATACACAAGGGAAACAGACACAAAGCAGGCAGTTTTTGACTTATCAGATACGTATAGCTAAGATATACAGAAGTTTAGGACTTATTAAGCGAGCATGACTTGGACAAAATCTAGGATAGGTGACCCCTTGGAAAACTGTTTGTCAGAACATTCGTTTAATCGGGGAGTTACAGGTTAAGATTTTTATGTGGATTTTATGAATCTCGATTTGAGGCATCCATGATTCTTTTTTTTTTTTTAATAGAAAACTAATTTTATTATAATACTCGAATAGTACAATTTGTACGTGGATGAGCATTCCACGGCAACATTACTACAAGCTTAACCTGAAAATACACCAGAAATACAAAGAGGCACAGTTTTCATGACCAAATAAATTTGAAGTCCCTCACTAAATCTGAAATACATAAATGGTTGAACTTTTGCAAGGTAGTTGTCCAAGATGCGACTCTAAATTTGATGTTTTCCCATACTCTGTCAACAGATTCCGATTCATCTTCAAAAATTCTTCGATTTCTCTCTAACCAAATAGACCAATATATGCCGTGAATGATCATGTACCAGAACTCGCTGTAATTTTTGTTGAATATGCCCCCTGAATTGAAATAAAAGAGATCTTTAGCATGCCTCGGCATAACCCATTGTATTCCCAGCTCGTTGCAAACTCTAGTCCAAATCCTTGTTGTGAATGAGCAGTGTAGAAGTATATGATCTTGATTCTCCTCGTGCTCTCGACACAAGCAACACCACTGCGGTCTTAGAGCACAATTCTTCCACTTTCTTTGCACTTACTCACACGTAGGCAACTTCCCCAAGGCCACGATCCACGAGAAAATCTTAATCTTTTGAGGGATGTGTACTTTCCAAATGGTATTAAAGAAATCGAAAAGTGGAAAAATGGAAATAGGGAAAAAAGAGCAATAAAAAGATCTAACCGAGAACAAACCTGAAGGGTCCCCCCGCCAAACTCTAACATCCTCAATACCCAACTCTAATCTGACACTCTCTAAGACTAGCAACAAATCAGTGAACTCAAGAAATTCAACCTCGCTAAGATCTCTTCTAAATCTGACATCCCAAATGGTAGAAAGACTACCCACACTATTGACAACATCAATGAAATGACCACACTGTTGCTGAGGAAAGGCGTCGCCGCTCTCTACCGTCACCGGCACCGGTCTTCATCACCGGCGGCGAATCAGGATTACCTTTCTCTTTTCCAGAAGGCACCAGTGGTTTCTCGTCGGCAACAATATGAACAACATGAGAGATTCAAGAGCGCCTACTGTCCTATGAAAAGCTGCGACGGATGAAGTCTTCATTGAACATTAAGTTTTCAACCTGAGATTGGGTAACGGGGGATTGTCTATTTGGTGGTCTGAAAAAACTAGGAACGCAACCTAATTGCTGGATTTGGACCGACAAGAAGCTAGCGGGCTCTGTCTAAGTCTCAAGGAATTCATCAACAATCCTGTCTTGGGCACAGATTTCCTTCGATTTCGGGGCAGGAATGCGATTTTCACTATTCAACGATTTTCAAACAAGCGTGGAAGGTTCTTAGAGATTACAAAGTTCAGTTTCAGAGGTCGAAAACAGATCACGATCGTTCCTAGCGGCTATAATCCAGGGGGTTGGAAAAAAATTTTGAATACAATGACAAGGCTGCTGTCTGGGATTTCTAACAGGAAAGTTCTTCATCCAACCTTTGGATACGGTTCAGCAAAGACAAGATGGAATACAACAATCCGAGTTAACAGAAAAAAAGTGGAGGAGGGTGGCTGAGGATTGCTGAAAGAGAAGGAAGATAGTGAGAGGCCTGATGATGGTTTGGAAGTGGAATGAAGCACTCATTGTTACTAGGGGAAGAGTGAATAGCTCGTGGGATCAGATAAAGAACGGCCTAGCCAAATATTCAAACAAGGTAGTTGAACTATTTCCATGCCAAGCTAACAAAGCGGTATGGTGGCCCTCCGACCCTTCCGAGTATGCATATTATCTAAAGTTGAAGAAAGGATTCTTTGATAATGGAGCGTCTTTGAACTTCGAGGCATGGAAACCGGATATCAATACAGCGGACACGGTGGACAAATGTTGCAACAGCTAGATTAGGATCTTTGGACTACCATGGAATCTATGGTCGAAAGACACCTTCAAAAGCATAGGGGATCAATGCGGGGGGTTGATCGACATAGGCGAGGAAACATTACTACTCACAGACTTGGGGGCAGCAAAGATCAAGGTGAAAGGAACGGAAGGAGGGTTTGTTTGCAACAAAATGAAAATTCAGCTGGAAGGGCAGACCCTTGACATTCGAATTCGGGTAGATACCTTTGATCTAACAGCTTACGAGAAGTACGGTAGGCAAACATATGCTCAGGTGGTGATTAATGGTAAAAGGTCATTGGCGGGGTGGGGTAACTCAAATATGCTCCGAAAACAATTCGACAAAGAAGACCAAAGCAGCGGGCTTATCGATGGGATGACTGATTCAGAGGCTCATTTGCATCCACCTACAACCACAAATGAAGGAAGGCTAGGGGTGGATCTGGCAATAAAGGGTTAAGGTTGGAAGATGGGAAGGGGAAGATGCACGAGAAAAAAATCAAAAAGAGCCAGCCGGAAAGACTGCGTCGTCAACACCTTCTCCGGGGGATAAGGCTATCAAAATTCTGAAGAAGATCAGCCCAAAGGAAGTCACAAGATTTAGCAGCTCACCGGTCCAATCCATGAATAATGAAGGAGCCGAGGAGCAAGATATGAGGGTCAATACCGTGAGTGTCAAGGTACAAATGCCTTCATATGGGAAAGTTTACACTCGCAGATTGAATGAAGACGCCCCAGCAGTTAAGCCTGCCATTGACAAATGCGGACTGATAAGTTCAGATTTATTGAATCTTGAGGAAGTTAGCAAGCTGGGAGAATTTGATATGGAAGACGAAGAAGATTGCTTGTTCAATGATTCACAAGATGACTTGCTGGAGGAAGAGTCCGAATCGATAGACATGACCAGCTTTGTTTCTGAAAAATCCTATGCCTCAGGTCAAACAGAAGGAGTTCTGGGGGACATTCACGGGCTGTTTTCATCTATACATGAGCGGCCTGCAATCACCGAGCCACTTCCACATGAAGATGCGATACCTTCAGCAGGACAGGTTTTTTCCAGAATCCAATCTTCGTTTCTCAACCATTCCTTCAAACTTCATTCCATTTTTCCACCGTCTTTTTCTATTCTCGGGTTGTCTAGTGGCTATTTAGGTGGAGGGGTTCTAAGGGTAGATGAAAAGTCGAGTACCGAGGACGAGGTTCTTAAAGGGGTTACAACGGCCGACAGTTCGGTCAGTGCGACTGAGGTTCAAGGAGGGAATTCAGAATCTAATTGTCGGGGAGGAGTAAAGAAATCTACTGGTCTTTTGAATAGAGAATTACAAAGATTGAGGTTTGGGGTTAATTACGAGAGAGGTTCGACGTCGATTTTCCCTCAAAGTTATTATGAAAATTTGCTCTTGGAACATTAGGGGAGGGGGAGTAGCAAGAAAGAGAGAATTGATTCGGAAGGTCATTCGAAAGGAAAAACCAGATATCGTTGTAATCTTAGAAACCAAGCAACAACTGGTAGATAGAAGATTCGTTGCAAGCATGTGGAAATCTAGATTCGTGGATTGGGTCTGTTTACCGTCAACTGGGAGATCTGGAGGTATTTTGGTGTTGTGGGATCCTAGAGTGGTGAGGGTCACCGACAATTTGATAGGGGAGTTTTCGGTGTCAATTGAGATAGAGGTGAGTGATCAAATCAGATGGTGGTTCTCAGCCATATATGGACCAGTTCAATCAAGACAGAGAGAATTATTTTGGGATGATATAGCAGGGTTGCATTCTATTTGCGGAGACAAATGGTGCTTGGGATGTGACTTCAACATGGTGAGGAATACGGGAGAAAAGTTGAACAGTCTTTCCAACACTACGAGTATGTCCTGTTTTGATAAGTTGATAGGGGAGTTGCGATTACATGATCCCCTTTTGTTGAACGCTAAGTACACGTGGTCGAATTTCAGGGCTCAACCTATATGATGCTGACTTGATAGATATCTTTTTTCAAGGGGTTGGATGGAGATTTTTCCAAATTACAGACAAACGGTCTTACCAAGAATCACATCGGATCACTGCCCCGTCTTGCTTGATACCGTTAAGTTGAGGTTCAGATTTGAAAACACTTGGCTGTCCCATCATAAGTTCAAAGAATTGGTTAGGTCTTGGTGGAATAATGGGGTATCATGGGGATGGGAAGGATATAAGTTCATGTCGAAACTCAAAGGAATGAAAGCCGAAGTTTCTAAATGGAATAAGGAGGTCTTCGGAGATGTGGGTGTTAGATATACGGAGGTGGTTAACAGAATATATCAGTTGGATGGGTTGGAAGCTGAGGGATCGTGGTCACAAAATCTTCAAGAGGAAAGAAAGAAAATGAGGACGGAACTGGAAGTGCTGTCGCTTAGAAAATTTCAAATGGACAGTCAAAAAGCAAAAGTGAAATGGCTAAGGGAAAGTGACCAGAATTCAAGATTCTACCATGCTTTACTCAACAATCGTAGAAACAGATCAATAATAGAAAAAATGGCGTTGGAAGATGGGTCTGTGGTTACGGAAGAGAATCAGGTCGAGGAAAACATTGTCAGCTACTACAAACATCTCTACCGGAAATCTGACGGGGATGGTGAGGGTTTTGATGGTTTGGAGTGGTGTCCCTTAGACACGATTGAAGCAGAGGAATTGGAGACTGCATTTTCTGAAGATGAGATTAAGAGGGCTGTTTTTGATTGCGATGGGAACAAAGCACAAGGGCCGGATGGATTTACAATGGTCTTCTTTCAGAAAAACTGCGATACGGTAAAAGAAGATTTATTTAAGGTGTTTGCTGAATTTTTTGATGGTGGCATTGTAAATGCCATTACTAATGAAACCTATATCTGCCCAATCCCAAAGAAACAAGATGCAACCAAAGTTAAAGATTTTCGCCCAATTAGCTTGACAATGAGTCTGTATAAGATTTTGGCTAAGGTTTTGGCAAACAGATTGAAGAATGTTTTGGGAAAGACAATTTCAGAGAGTCGGTGCGCTTTTATTAAAGGAAGACAAATTTTGGATTGTTGTTTGATAGCGAATGAGATAGTAGAGGAACAACGAAGGAAAAAAAAAAGGGTTGGGTTTTTAAGGTTGATTTGGAAAAAGCCTACGACAACGTTGATTGGAGATTTCTTGATTTTGTGATGCAAATGAAGGGTTTTGGGACAAGATGGAAGTCGTGGATTAAAGGCTGTGTTTCGAATGTTTCTTTTTCGATATTCATTAACGGTAGACCGCGGGGAAAATTCCAGGGAGAGAGAGGCATTCGACAAGGGGATCCACTATCCCCTTTCATCTTTAACCTTGTGATTGATTGTTTGGGTCGATTGGTTGATAAGACCAAGACTGTGAATGAGGTAAGAGGATTGGTGTTGGGGAGAGACAAAATCGAAATATCACATATCCAATTCGCAGACGATACATTGTTTTTTGTCCAGTCGGATGGGCATCTTTTAGCACTATTGGAAATTCTCAACAACTTCACTCTTAAATCAGGATTGAAAATCAATTTGGAAAAAAGCGTTGTCTTGGGATTAAATGTTTTGGAAGAGGAAGTTGAGGCCATGGCTCGAGAAATTGGGTGCAAAAGAGAGAATTGGCCGATCAAGTACCTTGGGGCGCCGTTGGTAGGTGACCCTAAGTCTGCTGAATTTTGGAAGCCAGTATTATCAAAAATGTCAAGAAACTAGCAAGTTGGAAGAAGTCTTTCCTCTCAAGAGGAGGTCGGCTCACTTTGATTAAGGTTGTCTTAGGCGCGATGCCTACTTACTATATGTCTCTCTTCAGAGTGCCAATTAGGGTGGCGAAAAAAATGGAAAAATTGATGAGGGACTTTATATGGGACGGAGCGGATGGGGAGACGCATTGCCATGTAGTTGGGTGGAAACAAGTTTGTAAGCCAAAGGAGAGGGGAGGATTGGGGTTGGGGAATATTTGTGTGACGAACAGGGCACTTCTTGGGAAGTGGTGGTGGAGATGCTCGGTGGAAAAAGATTCATTGTGGAAAAGAGTTATCAAGAGTATTTATGGTTTACAAGACAACGGTTGGGATGTGAGTTTGGCGACGAACACGACCTTTAAAAGCCCCTGGAAGTTTATTTCTCAATCGTACTCGACTTTTCATCTATTGATTATGGCGGTTTTAAAAGGGGGAAATTTGATTCGATTTTGGGAAGATATCTGGGGGGCGGTGTTTTGTCGTTCAAAGATCGTTTTCCATCTCTGTTTTTTATATCCTCTTCCATTAATAAACCTATCTCCAGTTTTTTAGATGTGACTGATAGTGGAGTTAATAATAATATTTTTCATTGGGACATGCGGTTCAGGAGAGCCTTAAATGATGTAGAATTAGAAGAATTCATTGATCTTTTGGGGATTTTGGACACGGTTAGGTTGGAGAGGGGTACGAGTGATTTTAGAGTGTGGTTGGGGGATCCATCGGGGATTTTCTGATTTCGGTCTTTCTACGCTTCTTTTTTCCCGGTTACAGCTTTCCCTACATTTCCTTACCACGACAATATCTGGAAAATACTGATCCCGTACAATGTTCAAGTCTTCTCGTGGATAGTGGCGTTGGGGAAACTGCCAACTGGCGACTTGTTACAGAAAAGGTGGCCCAGCTGCGCATTAAGCCCGCAATGGTGTAATCTATGCCGGAAACATGAAGAAAACCAGGACCATCTTTTGTTCATTGTTCTTTTTCACGTGCAATTTGGACAAAAGTACTGCATGAGCTGCGTTTCGATTGGATCTTTCCAAGAAAGGCTCGGGAATTATTTATCATGGAGACGACTCTGACAGACGGAAGAAGAAACAACAGATTCTGATTTTTGACTGTGCACGCCATCTTTTGGTCTCTGTGGTTAGAAAGGAACAGTAGATTGTTTGCGGATTCGGGAGAGTCTTTGGACGAAGTATGGGCAAAGATCAAATTCAGGGTCGCGACTTGGACAACAATGTTACCGGAGTTTAAAATTTTACTTATTGCGGATGTCATTAGGGATTGGAAGTTTGTATGTTGTTCAGTTAGGTTTTAAGATTTTATTTTAATCTATTTCTAATCTAGTTTTTATGATTAATATCCATTGTAATCCGACTACTTATTTTAATGAAAAATAGTTTCGTATCAAAAAAAAAAAGTTGTCTTTCTCTTGTGTAGACGTGCCCAGCAGCCTCTCATAATCAACCCAAGTATCATTACAAGTTCTAATATCAAATTTAGTCATGGGCACAGAGTTGGGGCTGAGATTTGAGGGCAACAACTTCAATCGAGTCAGAATCTAAATTATTCATTATGTCGACAAAGTCAAAAAAAATGAGGCGAATCAACAATGAGCCTTTCGAATTTTCTTTATTGCTTCTTGATAAGAGTCTCAATTTATACAAATTAGAGCTCCTTAAATAGAGTTATTCATGATAATTATCTTTAATTTTAGGAATATGAAAAAATAAATATAAAAGTTACATATTAATTTTATTTCCCTTAATATTAATATATTACTGTTTTTTTTTGGCATTACACATTCCTGTTAATATACACCTGTACTTTGATTCCTTGTCTATTTTTCACAAAAATATTAAATTTTCTGTTACCAAAAAACATAATGATTTGTTGACATAAGTCTCAGCTTTGCGCCTATATTAAGTATGGGAAATCATTGTTTTTTTTGCTAATGAATCTTAAAAATATGAATTCAGAATGATTGGTGGTTCAAAATTTTCAAACTTTTCACGCTGAGTCTGAATCTTATAGATATCCCTCCGTCTCGCTCATAAAGGAATTTTGGCCATTGGCGAAGAGAATGCGTTCACAATTGAACCTTGTCAGCAGAATAGTCGGATGAACATTCATTGTTTGGAACACTACTTATATATGAGAATATGTGATGTAGCTATGGTTATGCAAACCTTCAACGCATATTAAATATCGTATAAAATAACCTCGTAATTTAACTAGTTATAGTCATAGCTATCAAAGGCGAGCGCAGCGATAAGCGCCACCAGGCGAGGACCATGTGCCTGGGAGGCGAGGACTGACCCTAGGCGCAGCATTCACTAAGGCGAGTTCAAGCTCTGACCTCAGGCACCGCGGTTCACTAAGGCGAGCTTAGGCGCTCGCCGCCTGGACTAGTCTTGGAAGTTCACTTCAATTGTTTAAAGCAAAAAGCCAAAACCCGAACCCTATCAACCCAACGTTTCAACGCTGGATTAAGAAGAAAAAACAATGAACAGAAGAACAAGGTGAGGGTATCTACATCTAAAACAACCAGAAAAAACCGATCTCACATCTTTTGAATGAAGATGAAGAAGAAATTAATATTGATCAAGAAAATTATGAAGACCAAGAAAAATACAACTCCGAAAGTTTTGGAGACTCTGACGATTCGATGGAAGAAGATGAACTTGATTTGGATAATTGAAAATATTTAATCATGTTACTACTTACTAATTACTATGAACTTATTAATTATTTTTTCTTTTGAATGAAATTTTGACTTAATTATTTCATATTTTAATATATTTATTCTAACATAAATATATTTTTTTAAAAAATTAAAAATGTGTGTCTTGCTTCGGTAAAGCGCGCACCTCGCCTTGCGCCTCAGGCTCCATGGCTCTTGTGCGCCTTGCGCCCTTGACAACTATGGTCATAGTATACATCCTATCTACAGAACAGTCATCTAAGTATTAAGATGAATGGGAATATGCAAGATAGTGACATGGAATGGGAATTTTAAAACCACTCTCAGGAGAAGAAGCTCTAACATGCTAGTCTCATGATATCTTAAACCTCAGTTTCACCACCTAACTCAAAAAATCACTTTATTTCTTCTTCTCTCATTGAACACGTGATAGGTATTGGGGAAAGTGAATTTCAGCTAGCTTTTCTGCATGGAAACTGCTCAAGCAGAGAGGCCATGATTTATTCATTCCGAGACCACAGTTTTTTATGCTTATATCAGTAAAAAAAATATTGAACAATCATGTCCAAACCTGAAGTAATTTTTATAACTTCTCGATTCAGGGGAATCTAGCTCATAGAGAAAAGGTCCAACTACGCAGAAGTATCTTCGCTGCCATACAGCTTCTCTACCTCCTACACCCTAAAAAAACAAAGTAATGAATATAAATTAGGCCGTATACCATAATAAACTAGGTTATCATAATAAGGAACTCTAAACTGAGAAAATTAAATCTAACCTTCCAAGTCAGATGATATAACCATCCCTCTAAATCAGATTGATCCCAAGGTCGAACAACGTCAGAACGATTGGCATCCACTCCTTGAAAAATCTTAGCAACTCGCATTAGACGATGATAACGAGCAGGAGAAAAATGAAAACCTATGGAGGGTAACCGCACAGAAAGTCTTGTTGAGGGAAAGGAGGCAACTGGTGATCTAATCTGAAAATCCAGATTGAAAGCATCATAACTTGACCAAAGAATAATAGACACCCACGTCAGTTTTTTATTAAACTTCAAACATGAGAGCGATGGTAATTACCTGCTGAAGCTTCAGAAATACACCACATTTATCAACAACGGGTAGCAAACTAATGAAGTTGTGGTTGGATACAACGCCATTCCTATCCGAGAAAGCTTGGCTCCAATGATAATCACCATCAACTAAAAATGCTGATACATCTCTCAAGACCAGATCAAACTGTGAGTATATATTCCTCTCATCAGGTGAAGCAAACTCAGCATCATCCTGCACAAGCACAAGTTGATGTTAGTTGATAAATTAGGCTGAAGTATTAAATAAATCAACTTCCAAATCTTGCAAAATCGACCTGAGAACGAATCATTAGCTTTCCCAAGTCAAGCAGCAGCTTAGTACGGTGGACACCATCCGGATAAAATTCAGTGGGAATTGTAATTTTCGGTGCTGCAATATCGAAATCCAAAAAAAACCTGAAATGTATGTCAACAATTAGTCCATAAAAATGAGATACATTAACGTAAGAAAAAGCATAGCAAAAAAAATAAATCTAGCTCTAGGTGATCTTTTAATCATTTTTTTTTTTTGAATAGGAAACATAACTTTTTTTTTTATTGGAAACTATAATATTATTAAATTAAAAAAAATTGCGGTTACAGAGATAGTGGATGAATCATCCACGGTACATCAACCTAATAATTTAATATTAGAATTTCAGAGGTAAATAAAACGTCAATCCCTAACTAGGTCTGATAAAAGTAAGTGATGAAACACTGGCACGGTAGTCGTCCATTTTGCTACCCTGAATCTAATCTTCTCCCATAATTCATCCGACGAGTCTTCTTTGTCACTGAAAATTCTGTTATTGCGCTCCATCCATGTCGACCAAAAGATATAATGCACAATGATGTACCAGAAAATCCTTGCTCCCCTTCCAAAGTGAATTCTGTTTTCCATGACAAACATATCTCTGGAAGATGCTGGAAAAACCCACTTAAATCCCAGGTGTTGCATAACCCTATTCCAAATGCGTCTCGTAAAAGAACAGGGTATCAGAAGATGATCTTGATTCTCCTCACTTGTCTTGCACAATATGCACCACTGTGGACATAAGACCTGACTCGGTTGTCTCTTCTGTAAAGTGTCACAAGTTTGCAATCTGCCCAGAGCAACTATCCAAGAAAAAACCTTTACCTTTTGTGGGGTCGGTACTTTCCAGACGTTAGTGAAATAAGCTGAGAAATGATTATTAATATCTGGGAGAAAAGAAGAGTAAAGAAATTTGACAGAAAAAACACCCGATGAATCCCCTAACCACACCCTTGCATCAACCGAACCCACACTCAAAGAAACTGGACTCTAAAATCCCTAAAAGGGTAGTGTACTCTCCCAACTCGACGTCATTCAACCCCCTTCTGAACCTCACATCCCAATGAAAAGCCGAATCACCCTGAGTACCAGAGACCGAGTAAAAATGAGCAATTGGTTTATTGTTAAACGAAGAAAGTAGAAAAAGGTGAGGAAACCGATCTTTGAAAGACAACCCACCCACCCACCTATCCTCCCAAAACTGCAATAGATTCCCTCCCTTTAGCACCGTACCAATCAAGTGTTGACAAGAAGAATGGGACCGAGAAATAAACTTCCAAGGGCTTCTGAAAGTCGAATTCCTTGTCTCCCTTACATCCCATCCATTATCTTCAAATCCATATATGCTTCCCACAACTCTCTTCCACATAGAATCTTCTTCTATCGCACATCTCCACCACCACTTCCCTAACAGTGCTTTATTCCTGAGACGTATACTCCCCAATCCTAAACCTCCCAATTATTTCGGTTTGCACACTTGAGTCCAATTTACAACATGGCAACGAATCTCCCCGTCTGCACCGTCCCAGAGAAAGTTCCTCATTAAAGTTTCCATTTGCTTCGCTACTCGTTGGGGTACCATAAAAAGTGACATGAAGTAAGTAGGCAAAGCGCTTAACACCGAAGTAATCAAAGTTAGTCGCCCACCCCTAGATAAGAAAGCCTTTTTCCAACTCGCCAATTTAGCTGACATCTTAGAGACTACCGGTGCCCAAAATTCAGCCTTCATGGGGTCTCCTCCCAATGGTGCCCCGAGGTAATTAATCGGCCACTTTTCTTTCTTGCAACCAACCGCTTCCGATAAACCTTCTACCTCTTCATCAGAATGATTGAGTCCCAACAAGGAACTCTTTTCAAAATTTATTTTTATTCCCGATTTTGAGCAGAAAGATTTAAGTAGTTCGACAACGGTGAACAAGTGGCTATCAGTTTGAACGAGGAACAGTGTGTCATCCGCAAATTGTATGTGAGAAATTTCTACTGTCTTTCCCAACCTCAAGTCCTCTCACGGCATTTGTTGATTTAGCCTTATCAACCAATCTCCCTAACCCGTCAATTACTAAATTAAACAGAAAAGTGGATAATGGGTCACCTTGTCTGAGGCCCCTCTCCCCCTTGAATTTCCCTCTTGGTCTGCCGTTGATGAAAATTGAATATGACACATTTGAAACGCAACCCTTGATCCACTTTCTCCACTTATCCCCGAACCCCTTTTTTTGAAGCACAAAATCTAAAAATCTCCAATCCACATTGTCATAAGCCTTTTCCAAATCAACTTTCAATATCCATCCTTTTTTCTATTTCCTTCTATACTCCTCCACAACTTCGTTCGCTATGAGACAACAATCTGTTATCTGTATTCCTTGAATGAATGCGCACTGATTTTCCGCCACAGTTTTGCTCAAGACTCTTTTCCATCGATTCGTCAAGACCTTTGCCAAAATTTTGTACAAACTCGTAATTAGGCCGATTGGTCTAAAGTCTTTAACCTTCGTTGCATCTCTTTTCTTTGGGATCAAGCAGATGTATGTTTCGTTCGTTTTTCCATTAACAATACCATCCTCGAAAAAATCAGCGAACACTTTCAAAAGGTCATCTTTGATCGTATCCCAAGTTTATTGATAAAAAGCTAAAGTGAACCCATCCGGCCCCGGAGCTTTTGCACCGTCGCATTCAAACACGGCTCCTCTGATCTCCTTCTCCGAGAAAGGCTGTTCCAACTGGTCGGCCTCCATCATGTTAATTGGCATCCATTCCACCCCATCTAGACCCGATCCATCCCCTTCAGATTTTCTGTATAACTGGTGATTGTACCCAATGATTGCATTCTCAATCTGTAACTCATCTGAAATCAATGACCCATCCTCCAACTCTAGCTTTCTATAATCGCTCTGTTTCTCCTGTTCTTCAAAAGTGAATGGAAGAATTTAGAGTTATGGTCCCCGTCTTTCAACCATTTTACTATCGCCTTTTGACTATCCATCAGTAATTTTCGAATGATCATAGTCTCCAGCTCACATCGTGCCTCTCTCCGCTTTTCCTTTAGGCACTCCGACCACATTCCCTCCGCCTCTCGCGCATCTAACAGGTTAATTTTATTTCTGAGCTCCGAAATTCTGTCATTTATATCACCAAATACCTCTTTATTCCATTTCAAAACCTTGTTTTTTGTTTCTTTGAGTTTCATCATAAACTTGTAACCTTCCCATGCTTGAATGTTCCCACTGCCCCACCATTCTGCAAAATACTTTTGGAACTTGTTGTGTGTCAACCAAACATTTTCAAATCTGAAGGGGGATGGACCCTATTTCAACTTGGTAGTGTCTAATACTATCGGGTTATGATCTGAAGTGATTCTCGGCAGCACTGTTTGTCTGAAACTTGGGAAAAGATCCTTCCACCCCCCAGAAATAAGAAACCTATCCAATCTGCAGCAGATGGGATTATCCCTGAAGTTTGTCCATGTGAACCTCGCATTTAATAAAGAAGGATCTTGCAGACCCAACTCCTCGATCAAAGTATCAAAGCATTGCATACTTGTGGTGTTAGTGGTGCTGTTAATCTTTTCGCTCAAATTCCTAACAACGTTGAAATCTCCGCCAACACACCAATTATTCCCACAAATGGAGTTCAATCCCGCTAGTTCATCGCAAAACACGTCTCTATTCCTTGGGTTGCAGGGACCGTAAATGGCCGAGAACCACCAATTAACTCTCTCTTTCCACTGTATTTGAACAGAAACCGAAAAATTCCCAATCAAATTGTCGCTCACCTGAACCACTCGTGGATCCGACATCACTAGAATGTCTCCTGATCGTCCTTCTGCTGGTAAACTCACCCAATCAACAAATCTGGATTTCCATAAACTTGATACAAACCGATGGTCCACTTCAATTTTCTTCGTTTCTAACACCACTGCAATGTCCAGATTTTTCTTGCGAATAACCATACGCACTAACTCCCGCCTTCTCGCCGACCCTCCCCCCCTAATATTCCAAGAGCATATCTTCATATACAACGTTTGGAGCCCTTTGAAGACGATCATTTCTCATAGTTGATCCTACATTTCAGCCTAACAAGCTCTCTACTCAGCTTACTCGAGGATTTGCTCAAATCGATGTCAGCTGATGAGTTACTGCCCTCGTCCCGCAGATTCTCGTTTCATTTAATTTTGCGTCCCTTTCATAACAAATGAAAGTGTTTCCCTCGGAACCATGCTTGACCAGTACACTTGATTGGCCCCCTCCCCCTCCCCAAAACCCAGTCGACAACCCCAAGGCACAAAAAGACTTAGGCAGAAACGAATTGAGTGTGAAAGAATGATTAAGACTCGATGACTGAAAAGTGAAAACAAGAAAATACCTTGCCCACTAAAGGATTGGTATTATCGAGAATAGAAGGATGTAAGAGTTGCTTTGTTTCTTCTTCTAGAAAGAACAACTCTTTGATGTCGACACCGTATGCTTCATTATTAACCAAGGACTCCGACTGAGAAGACGCGTGGCTGCCCGATTCAGTAAACTCACAATCTTCGTCCATTAGGTCGTCTTCTGAATCATTGAGGATAATATCTTCAAAGTCTGTCTGATGTAACTCCCCTGTCTTGCTTGGTTCCTCCATGTCCATCTCAACGGCTTTGCCTTTTCCACCGACTTCAATAGAATCAGAAACATCTTTGGTAGCAGTGTTGGATTTCCTGCAGTAAATTTGTCGATAGGTGTGCAATACCGAATTAAGTCCATTATCGTTCTCTCTTGGCTCCCTCTCTTTGTCTTCTCTGTTGGATAAGGAATGGACGGGAGAACTTCTGAAATCCTCAATTTGTTTTGGTGAAATTCTCTGTATGATTTTTTCCACCTTCTTTACATTCGATTGAACTGCCGGTAATATGTTAGTTGAACTATCTCCGACTTCTTTGACCGAAGGTTGAAGACCCTGCCCCTCTTCGATCATTGCCTTGTTGTTGAGAGGTGGCGTACCATCATTATCCATAGTCCTGCCGATATTCGAATTTCCCCAACCTGCCAATGTCCTCTTACCATTAATCACTACTTGGGCGTATGTCTGCTTTTCGTAAGTCTCGTAAACCTTAATATCGAAAGTTTGGGTGATAATTGTGAGTTCCGTATTGACCCCATTTAAGGGAATCGAAATTTTGTTGCTGATGAACCCGTCTTTTGTTCCCTTAACCTTGATCCTGGCTGCCCCTAAATCTCGGAGGCGTCTTGTATCGTCGCTAACCTCCAGTAGACCCCCGCATTCTGCCCCGATCACTTTAAAATTTTCCAGCGACCATACGTTCCATGGTAACCCCAAGATTTTGATCCAACTGTTACAGCACTTGATGACCGAATCTGCTGAATTAATGTTTGGCCTTCATTCCTCAAAATCTAGAGTCACTCCAAGTTCGAAAAAGCCTCTTTTCAATTTGCGATAAAACGAAAGTTCCTTTGGACATTCAGGCCACCAAACCGCTTTATTTGCTGGAAACGGATGTACTTCGATCCTCCTCTTGACGTCCTTTCCTAGTAGCATTTCAACCTGCGTCCACGATACGTTGACCCTTCCTTTAGTGATGATAATGGCTTCATTCCAGTCTCTCTCTGTAAATTTCCAGCCACTGTCCTCATTACCCTTCTTCGCTACTTGACTGTGAACCCATCCTGTCTTCTGAACTCGCTGCTGAATGCTGTTATCTGTGATTTTAACTTTACCATACGCAGCCGGTTGTTTATCCAGTTGCTTGGAATTTCCAGACAATAATTTGATAAGGATATCCGAAATCCTTATCCAACCTAAATCCTTAAAACCACTGGGCACGATGATATTCTGTTTCTTCCCCGTTGAGATGAATCTTGAGATCTCTAAAAACCTGCCTCTTTTGTTGACAAAACGTTGTGCAGTGATTGTTGCACTTCTGCCCCGAAATCGATTAAAGTCCACGCGTGACTGTGGATTAAGAATGAAGTTTCTGAGCTTAGAGCTGATCCATCTAGCCTCCTCACGATCTAGGTCCAGAAAATAGCTCGCATTCCTTGTTCTTTCATACCACCGAAACGACGAGCCTCCATTAGCCAGCTTCAATGTGAACGTCTTAAACTCGATCTTAACCGTTTCTTCTCTTCCCGTTGGTTTGACAGCAAAAGACATTAGCCCTCATAATCTGAAATGCTTGACGAAATAATGAAAACTCCACCCAGAGCACCAAATTTTCGGGGATGCAAAAACAGCTACCGATTAGGACGACACTAGAAAGAGAACCGGATATTGAAATGAAAGAAACAGAAGCTGAAATATAAGTCTCCAAAGAACAGCCCATACACAAAGATGGGCGAAACGCGATTGAAACACATGAAAATAACTGCCGGAAATTCAAGATGTCGGCGATCGGTGACCGGCGACGGAAACTAATGGCGGAGGCGAACAAAGGATGAAAAAATCGAGAAGCATAACTGGATTGGAAGGAAATCGGAGAGGAGGTTAAGCGGTAGGGAAGGAGAATTTTTGAAAAATTCTCTCTCTAGGATTCATTTTTTCACTTTGGATTGATGTTTGTGATTGGAAACATAACTTTTATATTATAATAATAAGCGTTTTTACAAAAATAGCGGGTGAGTAATCCGCGAAATCTAAGAACGTTAGTACAGTGTCGTCAAGACAATACAAACTTCCAATCCCTAACTATATCTGAAATAGAGAAGTGATTAAACTCTGTCAGCTTCGTTGTCCAAGTCGCAACCTTGAATTTGATCATATCCCAGACTTCATCGATGGAGGCAGACGAATCCTTGAATATTCTGTTATTCTTTTCCAGCCAGATCGACCAAGAAGTGAAATAAATTACCAGATACCAGAATCTCTTAACTCTTATACCTGGTGGAATTTCGGGCTCAATAATGAACATGTCTCGTGCCTTTCTCGGAAAGATCCAATCAAATCCCAACTCTTTCAGCACCTTTATCCATATTCCTCTCGAAAACGAACAATGTACCAGCAAGTGATCCTGATTCTCCTCATGGTTGTGACATAAAGTGCACCATTGCGGGCATAATACACAGCCTGGCCATCTTCTTTGCACTATGTCTGAAGTAGGAAGTTTCCCCAAAGCCACAATCCACGAGAAAATTTGAACCTTTTGTCGGATAGGTACTTTCCAGATATTATCATAACAGTGGAATACAAGGAAGTTAGTAATGGGAAAGAAAGAATCATAGAAAGATCAGACGGAGAACGAACCCGAATAATCACCCAACCAAACCCTGAAATCATGTGAACCCAACTGTAACCTGACTGCATCTAAAACTACTACCAGATTAGCGAACTCCCCCAACTCGATCTCATTTAGATGTCTTCTAAAACGCACATCCCAACGAAAGGTTTGACTTACTCCTATATTGACAACCTCTAAAAAGCTACGAATAGGTTTGTTAGTCTCGGTTCAAATCCTAAACAAATATGGAAATCTTTCTTTGAACGAGGGACCCCGCCCCCCCACTCATCCTCCCAAAACCCCAAAACCGAATGATATTTCCCCGTCTTAAGACCGTCCTACTCAAATGATGAAATGCCGGGTAAGAACGAGAAATAAATTTCCAAGGGCTTCTAAACGTCGTATTCCTGGCCAACCCCAAGTCCTACCCATTGTCTTGGAGACCATAAATGCTCTTTATAACTTTTTTCCACCACGTCTCCCCTTCCTTTGTACCTCTCCACCACCATTTACCTAGTAATGCTTTATTTCTCAAACAAATATTCCCCAATCCCAACCCTCCAATGTCCTTATGTTTACAAACCTGCTCCCATCCAACAACATGACAATGCGTGTCCCCGTCCGCTCGGTCCCACAAAAAATCCCTCATCATTTTTTCCACCTTTTTGGCCACCTGAATCGGCACTCTAAACAAAGACATGAAGTAAGATGGAATTGCGCTTAACACTGATTTTATCAAAGTAAGTCGACTTCTTAACCCCTTCCCAACAATTTCCATCTGTGACTACCTCATCTGTTTCCTTTCCATCACACTTTCTGTTAACCATCTCGGCCCATTTGAAAATCTCTTTCTCGATTCCCGACTTTTCATCTACCTTCACCCTCCCTCCTCCTAACAGACCACTAGACAACCCCAAAACTGAAAACGACGCTGGTAAAATAGAATGAAGCGTGAAAGAGTGATTTAAGAGTGAAGAATGAATTCCAGTTAACACTTGTCCCACGTTAGAATTCGTATTTTCCGTTTTATGTGGCTGGTCAGAAATATTAGGTCTGTTTGATGGTGAGAACATCCCCGCCAAAGCCTCAAAGTTTTCTTCCATTGTAGCAGACTGCTCAGATCAAATTGATATCTGACTTTCCGTTTCTGAGGAGTCCATCTCGACCTATAACAAATCGTCTTGTGAGTCATCAAAGTTTATCTCATCTCTTCCATCCAATTCACATATCCTCTTCTTCGAACTGTTAATACCCTTGAAGTTAATCCCATGTGTACTGGATTCTCCCTTGTTCTCGACGACACCTCTCTTATATCTTCTGCAATAAGTTCGCTCGTAAGTAGGCAGTATTTCTTTATTGCTTACAACACCCGCCCCACTGTCCAGCACCTCGGGCATCCTATCGTTCATTGAATTGATTGGTGAACTTCGGAATTTTGTGTGTTCTTTTGGGACGACTTTCGATAGGATTTTGATCACCTTGCCTCCTGCACTTGATGTCGATATAACGCTCTTGCTTTATGGAGTGATTTCATGGAACTGCACCTACCACACGTCATTATAGAACCATTATGCTAGTCTCTTGGATTGTTGCGACTTGCCAACAACGTAGGTCTATTCCTTGCAAGGGAGAAATGGGTTCTAGGGTAGCTAGGAGCTGCTCATATTCTTAGAAATAGCTAAATACCCACACCTAGTTTATCGAAATTCTATCTGTGGCTAAATATCAGTATCTAGTTGCTCATGTAGACAAGGTTAAATTGGAAAACAAAAAACAAGTTATTTTCTATCCCTAGGGAAGGCTCAACTGATCCTACCATGCACCCACCTATTATTGTCAGATGGTTCAAACACTACAGTGGTTCATGAATATAGACCTGTGTTCTTAAGACCTGGCAAGTATACCTTTGTGGCCCTTTTACAACATTGAAAGGCTTGTAGCATGTGTTACTATCGGAAAGCGAGATGCCTTCTAGCACGATAGAATCACCCCCAAGGCCAATTAAGGCAAGTATCCAAATTAATGGATTTTGGCAGATGAGGGACTTGAACAAAATTTGGGCAGATGTTGGGACAAGATTAAGCAAATAAAAAACCAAATAACTTACTTTTTATGTTTTCCAACATAAAAAAGATTATTCCTTTAATCGGCAAAATTCATATCAACACGCACAACGTCTTTGGCGTCAAGCATTTGATTCCTTATCTTTGTAACCCCTCTTTATAACCAAATAACTTGCTTTTTTTGTTTCACAAATAATATTTTTTTACATGGATAAGCAACTCAACTATAAGAGAATAAAGTGAATTAGATTTAAACTAAGAATTTGGTTTTTCTATCATTTAAAATTGCAGCATGACCCCTCGTTAATTTTTACAATTTCATTATATCATTTCAAGTTGCAGTATGGCATCTCATTAATTTTTACAATTTCATTTTATCATTCAAGTTGCAGTATGAACCCTCATTAATTTTTACAATTATGGATTATTCTTATTTGAATATAAATCAAATTAATTACAACAAATATTGTATAACAGCAACGCATGCGCTGGTGCACTAGTTAGAGTCACTTTGCTTGGGCTAGCCTTATGTAAGAGCAATTTTATTGCCCGTTACATTTGGCTAATGGAGGTTTTGTTGATAGGATTTCTCAGCTTTGCATGGAGAAGATCCTAATCCAGGATTGGGTCCCATTTCTCATCTTTAGAGAACCATTTACTATGTCCTCTTACATTTTTCACTCATTGTCATTGTTCTTCTCTTTATATCTTTTGGGAAAATAAGAGCAAATGTTTTGGCTAACTGAGGTTTTGCATACAGGATTTCTCAGTACTTTCTAGAGAATTTATCTATTCAAATATTAGAGCTCTGGCATTGTTTAAAAGCATCGTATAGCATGTCAAGCATTTATTTTAGAAAAAATATTGGCTTAATCCCCCTTTTAAATTTATCTAACTGAGGTTTTGCATACAGGATTTCTCAGTACTTTCTAGAGAATTTATCTATTCAAATATTAGAGCTCTGGCATTGTTTAAAAGCATCGTATAGCATGTCAAGCATTTATTTTAGAAAAAATATTGGCTTAACCCCCCTTTTACAAATTTCTTTTACTCCTATCTGTTGTACCTTGCCACCCCTCCCCCTGGCACTCATTTTCGCTATCTTTTTCCGGACAAAAATCCAGTACCAAACTGAAGTCTAGTAAGTGTGGAGCCATAGCAAGTTTGAAGCTTTTTTGCAATTCGAAACACAGTTACCAACCAATTTCGATCAAACATCATAACTTGCACCTTTGCCAAAATACCTCACGAGCTATTATGTATTAAAAAAACTCAAGTACTTTATAATACCTTTTTTATGCATTTCTAGATAGCCAGGTGGTCTATGGTTTCATTACTATGAAAGTAAAGCAAGTTCGGAATATTAAAACATGGTCATGAACCAAGTCATTTGAAAATCCAAAAATTAGATTCTACTAAACACCTCACCTTACTAATTATAAAAGAATATCTCAAGCAGTCTGACAATTCTACCTTGTCTTTGAAAGACACTACGTTTAGGGTTGGTTATGGTAAGTTCCCTCCATTCATTTCTTTATTATTTTTTGCTCACCTTGCTAATTATAAAATAATATCTCAAGCAATATGATATTTCTATTTTTTCTTCTGAAAGACGCTACATTTAGGGTTGGTTATGGTAAGTTCTCTCCATTAATTTCTTTATTATTTTCCACTGACTCTACGTCTAATATTTGAGGATGTCAAGAGAGAGATGTATATTATTACTCGAACACACTAAGGTGCTATACAAGGTACAAAATCAACAAGTCTGTTGATATTACCAAAATACCTTAAAACCTTTATCTCTATTGCCTAATTATTTGACATTTATCTTCAGTTACTTCTTACTCTAGTTATATCTACTACAAATGCATGGATGCTTCCTCTGGCCACTTAGAAGAGTGTGTGGCTAAAATTATTTAAAACAGCTTATAAGCTCAGATGTCTTTAAGTTGTTTTATGAACTTATAAGTTGTATGTCTTATTTTAAAAATAAGTTATTAAATTGTTTAGATAAAATAAGATAATGAAAATTAAAATTGTTGAATATTTTATTTTATAAGAATAAGATTTTTTTGTTATGATAGTTACCAAATAACATAACACCATGAAATTGATATACATTGTATTTTTAACATGTACATGCAATATATAATTTTATATTTTGATTAATATAATAAAAATTGTTATTAATAAAATTATAAGAATGATAACAAATTTTATAATATAATATTAATAATTAATTAGTAATTAATTTATATCATCAAATAATATAATTAGAATAATAGTTATTATTATTTGTATAATAGTATTATTATAAGTAGAAATAATACATGTAACAATAATAAATATTAATTATTATTAATATAATTATAACTATACAATTAATAAAATCAATTATTATTATAATACTAATGATAATAGTATAATGATAATGATAATTAACTGGTTATTTAATAATTAAATAATTATATAACTATAATATAATTATCATTAAAAACAAGTAATGATAGTATTAATATACATAATAATAATAGTTATTATTTACATAATTACAATTAGTAATATTAATTTATTACTATAATAACCAAAATATTATTGATAAGTATTTTTGTTAAAATAGAAATATTATTAGCAGTAATCATAATTATTTATATTAAAAATAGTAATAATAATAAATAAAGAATATTTATTAATTATTGGCTATAATCAATTTATATATCAAGTTACACACATCAAGTTATACGCGGGTACGTTTGAATGGAAATAAGAACCTGGTGCGCTCTTTCAATGCCCTGTTCACTTGTCGAGCTGCCGTGCGCTTGACTTCATCAAATGTCATCTGGAAGGAATACACATAACATCAACACCAGAAAAACAAATTACTCTTACGGAATCATTTTATCACATCTGTTAATTACAGCACAATGAGCGAACAGTTTAAAAAACGCAAAGCATAAAATGGGTAAGGAACCGGTATACCATGCCCTAGCGTGCTTTCGAATAAATATGGTTTCAATTATTCTTAGAAGATAGGCTTCCCGGTACCGTCAAAACTCTTTGTAGGAAGTTTAAGATAAGACATCAATGTTCACGTATCTCTTAGGATCAACTGATGATTTTTAGATGTATGCTTTTATGCATTTTCTAGTACCGGTAGATTTATGTATTTTCAGTTATTGGGAGGTCTTAACATAGTCCCCATCACATGTACGTGGTTTTCTAGTGTTCCGTATAAAGATATCTCTGTTTTAAAAAAACACCAAAATTTCAATAATTGAAACTTTTTTTACTTTTACCAAATACAATACTAAAATGGTATAAAGCAAAATAAACTTAGAATTCAGTAACAAAGAATGGAGGACAAGGCATGAATAAAGCTCCAACCACTAAAATTTCTAGTGATGAGGTTTGACTCACCAAAAAGAGCAAACACTAATATAGCAACTTCATGGCTTTAGAGCTAAATGTAAAACCGATTAACATTTAATAAAATATTGTTTCTTATCCAAAAAAAAATTGATGTCGTCAGTAGGAAAGTTAGATCTCACACAACCTTTCCTAATGAGGAACGTAATTGAAGCAGAGAAATATCTTAAAAGATTATACGGTAACAAAGTTCACAAAATATCAATAGCGAGTGGAAAACTGACTAAAGAAAAGGATATAGCTGTGTATTAAGATTACAATTTGACATATGAAAAATAATGATTATAAAACAGTGCCATGTTCAGTTTTTTAAAACGTTTCCGAGAGTTGTTTCCTGAAAATGTGTTTTTACACATTTTTTATAGTATATATATGACATTCACAACTTTTAACATACAATATATTGATCTGAATTATAATTGTAATATAATCAAAGAGTATTTTAATAAATTGATGAAGAGTTAACTTTAATGATTAATTCATATATATGAATATAAGGTGAAAAATATATTTTTCGGAAATTCTCATGAAGATTCTCAGGGATTGAAAATTTGTGTGGTCATTATGCTAGTACAGTAGTATTTCTAGGTCTATATTGTAACGCATTCTGCGGATTACTCATCTGCTAATGTTAAAACAACATTTTATTATAATAAAATTTGTTTTCTATCAAAAAAATTTATAGGAGATGGAAAACATGATTTCAAAAATCAAATCCAATCAAGAGGGGTTATTTGGGTGATGAAGAACAACATTTTCTTTCCAATCTCACCATGGAGGTAATTAGGAAGAAGTGGAAAAAGTGTATGCAATAGTCAATACTTTGAATAATTATTCTGACATATGAGAATTTAAAGGAACTTCAATAATCTAGGCCACCAGATAAAGAAGGTAAAATTAGGTATACTTTGTGAATGCATACAAAATTTCCACTTGTTTCAGTACGCTTTCAAAACATGATGAGTTCATTGAGCCTAGATAACCAACATACCTCGTGAATTTGAATGTTCTACATAATAAAGCCCAAGTTGCTAAATAACTAAATCTAATCATCCAAATATAAACTTCATAATATTAACGTTCGACGATAACACAATTGATTCTCAGATACATACATGAAAAACCCCCCTCACCCAAAAAAAGTAGAGAAGAAAAATCTGATCCCCTTTTTGTCATGACCAAAAGGTGATATTTCCTAATAGTTGGAAAGTCTGGAACCTTCCCGAGAAATGAAAATGTTTATTTCTTAATGAAACCTAACATTAACTAACAATGTTTCAAAAAAGAAACAATAACCTAAAGAAAAAAATTAGTAAATGCATAACTGTGCGTTAACCAGTTCTGCAGGTGAAAAAAAAAAGGAGAGAAACAGACCTGCACAGCAGAAACAGTCTCTCGGGCTAGAGTCTGACTAACAGCAGCATTGTTTTGAAAGAAGTTAATTATTTGATCAATGGAATCCTTCAAGTACTGAGGCAAGGTATCAATCAGTCCAAAGCCGCACAAAAATAACTAATGTTGGATTAAAAAAACTGATATCTTACAGTAACATAGCAGGGTGAAGCTTTGGCAACCATGCTCCAGTCAACATCAGCATCAAGAGGTTTATAGCTGAAGACACCGACTAATGAATCAGTAGCACTTTCACTCTGTAGAAAGAATGAACAGAAAAGTACGCAATCAATGACTGATCTGTTTACTAGAAAGTAACTTTTCATAATCATGCCAATAAAAATGCAGAGAAGATGGATTGAGGCACCCTACCTCAGCAAGAAGACCATTTGGGGATAACAATCTGTATGATCCCAACTTTAAGTCGAAAACTTTGGCCTCTGAGTAAAGTTTCACGCAACAATCAAGATTTTCACAGGATAGATCAGCAAGGCACTCCTGAAAATCTATTAGCTTTGAAGCATTATGTCTCATGTGAAGCTTCAACAAAATATATGGCAAGTCTCCACTCTCGGGGATCGATGATCGTTTATCATCCCCTTCTTTGAATCCAATAAGATTATTTAATCTCTCCCAGTCTTCCTCTGTCAGAACCCCTGGTTCGTTTTCATCTTTTTCAGGCTGGTTCGTCCTGAGATAGGGAGTGAATAACATTGAAATTAATATATACTGACCCCAAAAATCTTTTGGATGGGTGAAACAAGAGTCTAACGTAAGACTTATTTACCATCCAAATGGCCACCATGACTTCTTTGCTTTTTGTTTATTTTTGTAAAGTTCTGAACCCACTGATTGTTCCACAAATTTGTGAGCCAACATCCTATTTGAAGAAAGTAATGTAGTGATTAAAAAATATAAGTGTCACAATTCTGAAGGTACAACCACAACTACAACGGCTCAAGTAAGTTGAAATTCAGCAACAATAGTAGACTCGATGACCACCAATGGAATCACACAAAGCAAATGCTCGTAACAGAAAACAACCAAGAGACATCACTTAAAGGAGTACAATGACCTTAAATGTAATATCTGAATACTAGTCAAATAAAATACACCATCCTATCAATTTCACAACACCATATACCAACATATTTATTCAATCATCAAATGAAAGAATCAGAAGAGTATACCGCCACTGAAGGATTACTTCAAGATCAAGTTCACGGTCAAGTTCCTCTATGTCCTTATTGTCATCCACTACGGTTCGGTCAAGATCTGATTTGAGCAATGCAGCATACAGGGAAACGTATTTCTTACGTAAACTTGCATAGCGTAAGACTTGCTCCCATGACAATTTTCCACTAGAGCACGATAAAAATAAAACAAAAGTTTCTGAGAAGAAAGTAAAGATTTAACGAAAATACTGTTGTGGGGGGGGGGGGGGGGGGGGGGGGGGGGGGGGGGGGGNATTACTATGACATAAATATAACTAGCCGGATACCTGCCCTTCTTCTCTTGATCTGAAACTACTTTGAACACATACTTCCACCAAGACTTTGGATCAGCTTTCACTGAAAGCACTGGGCGATGGTGAGCATACTTTAGTCGCTGGTTGAAGGCAGTAAAGTTATCTGCCAATTTCAACAAGTCCCCATAACCATTCTGCAATACGTAGAGATGGAGAGGATAAAATTCTAAGATTTGAGTGGATAATATTCCAAGCTTTGCAAGAGGGTAAAAACCTAGATAAAGGGACTGTAGAAACCAACCTTTGACAAGCATAGTGTCACATCATCTAGATTTACGGTAACTCTCTGCACAGGTTGACTACTGTTCCCGGACATATTTGGACGGTCTTGTAAATAACTAGCATTTCCACTCACTGGTTGCAAAATGTAAGAGTGTTTAGGGATGTCGCTAGTAGCAGGTTTTCCATCCTTTGTACCTAACTTGAAAACCTACAGCAAATGGATCAGATACAAACATAACTTACAGAAAACATTTATTCGCTAAACTAATCTAACATACCTGAGCCCACTCAACTGGTAGCAAATCCTCCCATGGTTTTTCAAGATACCATGGATTGATATCAGAATCCCAATAGATAGCCAATCGTTCAAGTTCTGCAGACTAAACGTCACAAAAGGAATCAAATACATAGTCAAACAAAACTAAATCTGGACCAAAAAAGAGCTATAACAAGCAATAGCAGTCTGTAGATTTCAACGGAAGGAGATATTCAGGAGGACAAAATGCCTAAAATAACCAAAAGTCAAGCAGAAACAAAAGGACCTTCTAGGCTACAAGCATTACCGTGAAGAAAATAAATGGCTTCTTAGCATTCACAAATGTTGATGTCTGAATTTTGGGAATGCTTATCATGTTCGATAATCAGAATACACTTCTACCAAAATTCCCATGAACCTCATCAATGTCTTTTTCCTATCTAATTTGTGAAATTGGTGCAGTTTCAAGTATTCACTTTCCGAAATACATTAAACAAGTCAAATTGTTTTCGACATAAATGGAATGTATCTATCTTGTTACATATAATCTGCTACAATCAATTGCAAAACCATTTTTTTAGGAGAACATATAATTTTAATGTTAATAACACTAAAGCAAATTTTATCATTATAGTGTACAGAAAAAGCAATAAATCATTGTCTAGTAGCAGCTGATCAGCAAATCAAAATTCATTGAAGACACCAAAAACCTGGATTCACGTGGATCAAGTTGGAAACAGGTGAATTATAACAAATACCGTAAAACCTCAAGCATAAGGAATTGATTATTCAATAGGAGCAGTTGAAGAAACACAATTCTGTTTCTCCTTAATTAAGATTTATAGGGACATTAACCTTCTTGATTTGTTCCAATGCACCTCCAGTTATAAAAGTCTCTTTCCCATTATCATCCACCGTTATCGCTGAAAGTTTGTCCAAGGTCACCCCAGCTGCGAATGGATGGCCTGGATTACTGGCAAACAGTGGCACTATGAAATGGTTGATTTCGGTTACATTATGAGATCAGGGGAGAAGGAAGCGAGAAGTGGGGCAGAGGAGGCAGAGAGGAAGGATTAATCCAGGGATAAAAACCGGCATACCTCTCAAGATCCTCGTATCTGACGTGAATGTTTGAAATTGAAAGCTTTAAATTCCCAATCACCGTATTGATTAATGATCCAAGCCAAGACTTATTCTTACAGAAAGAAAAGTATGAAAAAAAGGTCATGAAATCATGATCAAAACAATTCACCAAGTGCTCGAAAAATTATTCTTAGTATGCTTTGAAAAACGATGATTATTGCTCCAACACGAATAAAATAAATTCAACATTGTGCTTTGCATATCTGTACCATCTGCAATTTCATTTGAGAATGAATGGTATAAAAAAGATCAATACAAAATATATTTAAGGAGCTTATAGGACTGCAATATTCATTAGCAATGTGAGTCTAGATAATCTCAAATCTATTGAAATCTTTCTGTGCCACCCCCCAAATATAAATATATATGTAAGACATATCCGCCTCTCTATTCTATTTATCCATCAACATGCAAAAAGGAATCTTATTTTGTCCTTATGTGTTAATGTCATGTTATCTGATCATGCTTAAGGATCAGCATATGTTATAGTAACGGATAGGGAGAATGTTCATAATTCACAACTATGGGTACATACATGACTTTGCATATAGATTGGTATATGCACATATGTAAACACACATGCAACTGACCACCACAATCATGGCTACTCCAAGTAAGTTTCTAATTGCTTTGGGTCATTTTTTTCTTAACAAGACAACCTTTATTTAACACCAGAAGACAACTTAGAGGGGATGAGACCTGTCAATTCCTCACAATAACTGGAATTGACCAACCAAAACGGATTGCTAAGCACACAAAAATAAAATACAAGCAAACACCACTAAGTCATCCTGAAGAAAGCACATAAGTATAGGCGCCCAATTCAATCAAGTTTACAAAGACCTTCGTTGTGGCTATTAAGCACTTGATATTCCGATGAGTTCACAGTTGAATGCTTGACCTAGCTACACACATTGGTGATGTTAAGTACCAACTTAAATAAATAATTTGTTACACCGTAAATATATGCACAGAGGCTCAATGTTCCGTGAGGCTTAATTCTTCCACCTCGACCCAAGCTAAGACGCAACTCTTTGATTATGCATAACCATGAAGTCCAATTCTGGTGCAATTTGGCCCATGTCACTGGTAACTTTTTTCGATCCCGGATCAAATTTCGTCTTTCAAGCATATTTCTTTAAGGGAAGTAAAGGGAGCTCTATTTCCATATGTCTGATAATCAACAATGTGATCTCAAGAGTATCCACACCAGCACTGGGCTCAAGTATTTGAGTATTTTTTGGTCATGATTAAAGTTTGGACCACATAGCATGAACACCAAGATGTCTATCCTTCGTGTCACTGGTAACTTTTTTCAATCCCTGATCACTTTTCGTCTTTCAAGCATATTTCTTTAAGGGAAATAAAGGGGCCTCTATTCAGTGATTAAGTGGAGGCCGTCATAAGCAAAAACTATAAAGCACATATGCTACAGCATGAATCACCTTCCTGTTTTCATCCATGATTCAGGTGGTAACTAGGCAATCACATGAGTATTGGTAACTCTAGCTTTTTAAAACATCTGGCTTAAATTTTCAAAGTCCTTCAAAAAAATTTGAGTAAATATTTTAAAATTTATGATAATTCGTATTCTGCAACCTAATTGGTAGAAGCAATCTAAAATAGACTAAAAATTAACTCAAGATCACAAATAGATCACCAATGAGTCCATCCAGCAAGAATTCCTGCATAAGATACTTAAATTGGTTACATGTTCTACTTCTAAAAAAATTACACTTACCAGCTCTGTATTCAATTTTTGTCGAGTCTCCAAGAGCTTCAATTCCATTTCCTATTGAACAACAATTTCAATTCATAATTAACAAACAAGAAGAAAAAACGTCTATAGATAATCAAACACCAAAATACAATTCTTACTCGTATTCGAGTCTTCTTAGCATCTTGGATAGCATCCTCACTAGATCCTTCGACATGGGTTGCAGGTTCAGCTAATAAAAATATTCGATCAAGGTGAACTAGAACTGGTTCTTGGCCAAGCCTGCTCCATGGAACCTGTTTTCCGAACAACAGAAATAAGTAAAAGTGAACACGGAACGGTCACAACTACGTAAATCCTCCAAGCCATTAAATATGCAAGTACATCACAATCATATGTCAATTCAACTCATTCGCTTACACATGCGAAAGAACGGTGGACTTCCAAACTTTATTTCCTATTTCCATTGTTAAGGTAAAAATAAAAAACAATAAAAATGAAGTTCAAAGCATTGAGTCATTCCAAAAGATATCAGCTTTGTTCCAAACATGACCTTGAGCCGTCTGGTTTCTGATGAGATACAGAATCCATATTCCCTATGGCTTATTAAGAAAAGTTTAACTTATCTTTATCATGCTATAGGTATTGAAATGAAATCTATGACGTGTTGGACAAGCTTTATAGAAAACTAAGAGAAGAAAACCATAAAGATAGCAGCACCTTTGTTATTCACCTTTCAAATGGAAAACGGACACATTCAAGCAACCTTACAAAACTATCATGAGAAATTTGACTAATGGAATATGTGTGCTGAAGAAAACCAGGATAACATTTGTTCCACTTCCCATACGATTATAATAAAATGCCTCTATCTCTTGAATTTTTTAAGGTATTCTCCATTGGGAAAGCCCCAGTATAGAACGCAGAAGTAAGCATTCTGTTTTCTCCGATAATTGTTGTCTATTGCATATATAATCAGCAAATACATCTAATTGTTAAAACAGTGGTACCAGCCCAGGACTGATATTGAAAGTTCAAAGTTTTAGAACACCACCGATTGAAACTATGTTAAAATCACTAGGAGGGTGGAGGGCCATAACCTTTAGCTTCACTGATCCAAGAAAACCTGCCTTAACCTTCACTGGCAACTTCAGAGCATTGAGTGCCTCTGGCTTCAGTTGCATATTTGTCAATTCAACATCACCTGTAAAATAATTGTCACCACCTGTTAGGTGAGTTGGCATAAACCTCTCCCTCAAATGGGAGAAGCATGGGTTCCATTTCCATGTGTAACAAAAAATTTCCCGACCAGCCCACCCAAGTTGTACTCAAACTCCACCTGTAAAATAATCAAGGAGCAAGGGCAAACCACTCCAAAATAGTAAGAATGAATTTAAAAAGCAATCAACATATACATTTGCTATCTTGGAGGCATTGGTATAAATATGACTTCAAGTCATATGGAACACTCCAATGGAATTCTTCTTCCAAAAAAGATGGAGGGTTAACATCATTTAAGACGGAAGACTTGTGCGGTCAGTCTTGTAATGCTGTGAAACTAATGCATCTTGAAATTATATAGCTTAAGGTCATAGAATTTCTTAGTGAAGTATTTTCCCAACACCGGAATAATCTAAGATGTATCTTCCTCATAAGATTTTCACTTGGATGCCACTTGTTTATAATTATCTCACAATAGATGTTAATTTTCTAGTGATACTAAAGATACGGTGCGTCTTTGGTTTTTCCCAGATCTTCGATTTTTCCCAGCCAGAAAAGAAAAAAGAAACAACTCTTTTCACGAGCCACCTTTATTTAGGCCCAAAACTATCACGGGGCTCAGCATTAGATTCGTGTTCGATAAAACCAAAATAAATTTCAATTTTACTAATCCACTGAGTGGTAATTTTATCTCGAGAAAAAGTATAGCCCATGTCACATGACAGTGAACCATACACTTATATCAATCACTTCTACCACTGCAGCAAGAAGAAAACAGCAGCAGCAGCACAATCATCATCGAAGTATAAACTAGCCTAAGCACCACAATCATCACCTCAAGCCATGGACTACTGGAACAGTGATGCAATATTGAAGTCATTCTTAACGGGAAACCGAGCCCTAAATCGTTGAAAAATACTGTCCGGTATTCTACTTGAATCGAGAATAAAATCTGAGTAATAAGCAAGTCACTGACAAGAAGCAGCAAAAAAATAAAAATAAAAAAATTGAGCACCACCTTGCCAGACACTGATCTTAAGGGCTTCTTTGCTGAGTCCTCGGACATAGTTCCCCAGGTACCTCTGCAAAAGATTCGCTACCTGATCCTCCAACATCTCTACTCAATTCCTCAAATCTTTCAACCGCACAGACAACAGAAACACCTGATTTCCACTCCTCCACACACGATTATATACCCACCAACGCAGCACATATACTGATCACTATTCATTTATTTTGTTATTGCAATAATTGGAATAGAAAAGGATTTCGTGCAAATGGAAAGAACAGGAAACAATAAGAATATCGTGGAACTTCTTCTTTGTGCCATTGTTTACTGGTTCCGAGGTTCCACGTCGTTACGCCCCCATTAATTTTTTAGTATTTCTTTGTTTTGGTTTATTGATTTCATGGATTTTTTTATTGTAACTTGCTACGACTCTAAAAAAGTTGGGCCCTAATTTCGCAGTTGCCTGCCGCGTGTTTTACTTTTACTTTTACGCACGCAGCGCTAAGGGTGTTCATCGATCGGTTCGGTTCGATTTTCAATTTTTTATTTCGGTTTTTTCGATTTTCGGTTTTAGAAATATACAATGCGTTATCCGAATCATTTTTCTTCGGTTCGGTTCGGTTTTCTACTAAAACGGCTCGGTTATTTCGGTCGGTTAATTCGGTTTTGGTATAATTATTTAAATTAATTATAAATATATTGTAAAATATAATATGTTAACTTTCTACATGTTTTCTTAGTAAAAATTTAAATATAAGGTCTAAATTAATTAAACAAACAACAATCAACTAAAAATTGTTCAAAATAGTTTTTCATTCACTAGATATCATATCAAAATTTATAATATAAATAAAAATATAAATTTTTTTTATTAATTTAATGAAATTTCGATTTTTTCGGTTTGTTCGGTTTTGACATATATAATCCGAAACCGAACCAAATAAATTTTTTTTTTACATTTATATCCGAATTATAAAATTCGGCTTTCGGTTCGGTTCGATGTTCGGTTTGGATTTTCGGTTTTTTCGGTTTTATCCGAAGTTTGAACACCCCTACGCAGCACTCCTCCAGTTTCTTGGAAATGAATTTAATTTAATTTCAATTCATTCATTCAATTCTGAAAGAGAGGCGACTAGATTGTCAGTCGGAGGAGCAATTTATTTTTAGTCTCGATGCCAAATTCTAGCAAACCACGAGTTTTCGTTTATTTCTATATAGAAAATTGATCTTTCCGGCTCGGTTTTTTTATGATGTGAGAATATGAATTTGTTGGTTTTCTCAAATTTCCGGATTAACGTAATAATCTGTGAATCATGTTAGTTAATTAAATCATATTTAACAAGTTATTTATGACAAATTTGTCTGAAAAAATGTTGGTATGAGAAATCGAGCTCCTAATCATTGATCAAACAAATATTAACCTACTTCACCAACTCAGACAATCCAGAACAATCTCTCTTGCACTTTTGAAACATTTTCGATGATTTTTATATATTCTCCTTATTCGATTTTTCAAGTTGATAGATAAGTAAAGATGTCTGTCTAGCTCACGTAAAAACGCTATTAGTCCAATCATAAGAGGGGCGAAACATATGGTCCAACCTAGGTTCAGATTATTTTGCGTCCTTATTTGATTTATATGAGCCCAAATGTTATTTAATTTTCAACTTTATTTCAACTCATGTATTTAGAACTTACGGGACTTCAACGCAAATTTCATCTATTTTTTTTTTACACAAAAACTCTTTTGAGATCGTCTCACGAATCAATTTTGTCAGAAAGATATTCGATCTTATCCAACTCATGGAAAAATATCACTTTTTATGTAGAAAGTATTACTTTTCATGATAATTATGGATCATATCAACTCGTCTAACAACTAAATCTGTGAAACAATTTCACAAAGGACCTACTTGTTTTTTTTATCACAATTTGGGGAGTTTGAAATTAAAAATATTTCTGATTTGTATTTTGTTAAACCCAAATTTGAAAAAATCCTAGTTTGTCTTTGTCGCAAAAGAATTTTATTTACAACGTATCCCGAAAATATTTGGTGTATTCTATATTATTAAAGTATATGTGAGATATGCAAACTATATAGTGAGATGGACACCCCACCTTTAGGGTGGAAATCACTCAACGTTGATGGAAATTGTAACCACAAAGTTCAAAAAGCTAGTGGAGGAGGAAACTTGAGAGAAGAACATCTTGACTAGAGACTGGAAAGTCAGGATCAACCATATCTACAGGGAACAAAACAAGACAGCTAATTATTGGCTTCGGAAGCACTAAAGTACCAACGAGGATACAGAACTATCCGGACCCTTCCAGCAAGCATATATGAAATCATTGAAGAAGACAATACGGGAATAGGCCATTTGAGAAGAATTATAGTACGATAATCGTTCAATGACGGTGACCTTCCTCTCTTATAACAAAAAAAAAGAGTATATGTGACATCACCACATATAAGTAACACAAAAAAATCATTTGAGATCGTCTCAGTAGTCAATTTTGTGATAAAGATCTTCGACTCGACCCAACTCATAAAAAATATTGTTTTATATCAAAAGTATTGTTTTTTACTGCAAATATGGATCAGATCGACTCATCTCACGGATATAGATATGTGAGATCGTCTTACAAGAGATTTAATCAATGAGTAACTGTAGTGTAAGATGAATTCTTGATCATCCACTTTTGGATAACTCTAAAATTCTCATATATGAACAACGCATCTTCAATTATATACTTAAAATAACAAATATTAATAATTAAGTGCAAAATATTATCATTTATATTTGATAAAGACTTGCTAATCGAAGAGTGAAACGTATTTATTATCATATAATATAATAAAAATGAAATAAACAAACATTGTTAAAAGTAATCGTGTCATTTCACAGATGAAATATTTATCTATGGCAAGTGGCAGTGCTGCTCTGGCCCAGAATAAGTAGATTTCTTAATAAAACAAATCTATCACCATTTCATTAAGCGAGAATTTGCAATATTGAGTATAAATGTAAATTTTATTATTGACAATATTATTCCATAAAACATCTTACGACAGCGTTTAAATAAGTGAAACTAAATTAGTAATTTTATTTCATTCGTACATTGGCCTTCCGAATATTTTAATCATCATTTAATCAATTATTGGCCCGCTCCTTATTATCCATATATATATTAATTGATTAAATGATGATTAAAATATATATATATATATNTTTTAAAATTACTAACATTAATTAAAATTAAGATTAATATATAAAACATTTTGAGTAGGTCTCTTGTGAGACGGTCTCACGAATCTTTATCTGTGAGACGAGTCAACCCTACTGATATTCACAATAAAAAGTAATACTCTTAGCATATAAAGTAATAATTTTTCATGGATGATACTCACGGAAAATTTAGGGTCCGCTTCCAGCAAGTATCACTAGTCCAGACGCAGGTTTTGAAATTACCTTGAGCCTGAAATCACGAATACGATCATTAGAAGGGGGCCGGGAGGGTGTCCCGGCGTAGCCCCTCCGACGCTCAAGTCAGAGATTGAGGATATATGGGGGGAGCAGCTAAGGGCGCTGCTGAAAATAATATAGTGAATGAATAATCATACACTCAAACCTGGTATTTATAGGAGAATACCTGGGCTGCTCAATGGCCCTTCACCTGTGGGCCGTAGAGATGGGCCAGCAGTTTGGGCCTGATCTTGATGGGCTCATCCATGGGGTATCAATGGATAACCCAAATAAGAGATCTGTCTTACAAAATACGACCCGTGAGGCCGTCTCACACAAGTTTTTGCAAAACATTTTTTAATAATTTCAACAAAAAAGACAATGACAAAAAAATAGCTATTCCAGTTTTTTGAAAATAAATTTTATAATTTTTGAAAATGGATGAAATATTTTTAGTTATGTTTGAGTTGCAAAATTACAAAAAAATATTTTTCTGTACTAAAATAAATATTTTTTTTAACATAACAACAAGTATTTTTGTAATTTTATATGTATTTTTTTGTAAAATCTTATTGGTGTAACAATGTCATGCCACCGAGGGTCTTTGACTTAATAAATAACATATAAGATAGATGGAAAAATATAAAAATTCAAAGAGCAACTGTACCCACATATAATCTGAGGGCTAATTGCATCTACATTTATGGTTAAAAATCAAAAAGCAAAAAACATCACATGTAAAATTAATAACATTATAGATCATGTGTTTTTAAAAATCAAGAATAAATCCCGTGCTAAATATGGCAAATATGCTTGAGTTTTTATGACAAATAAGTGAAAATGTGTTTGCTATAAAAACTAAAAAAATATGTCTATTAATTTTTTTAAAGAGTTTACGTCTTTTAAACTTTTCAAAAAAAAAAAAATGATGTTATTAGACTTATAATAGAAAACTATTGCCAATTATTCATATTTTACATGTGAACTATTGAAGAATCGAGTTCAAGCTATTCGCAAGATTAGGAATTCTCAAACAAGCTGATCTTGAGCCTAATAATAAAAACTCGAATAGAACTCGAGCCTATATATATATCCTAAACAAGTCGAGCTGGAGCCTAATACTATTTGGCTTAGTTCGGCTCGGCTCGTTTATATCTCTGTCAGCAGGGACAATTATTACACATAATAATTTTCATTCCAATAATTGCGCTGAGAATCGAACTCATGAGATTTTCTCAGATACCAATTGTTGGACTGATCACTTGCCGTTTTACGAAACTTTATAGTTGGTGGTAATGGCGCAACTCAAATTTTTTAAATTGTATATCCACCCAAGAACTACGGTTCGATCGCTTTCCCAACAGATATAATTATAACACGCAAGATACATAGTAAGTATCACTCTTATACCATATATTTTATAGCTTCGCTGATTTCACTTATTTTCTCATGAGCATTTAGATTTATTTAATTATGTGGATTCCAAACTGGGTTTTTTTTAAAAGATATATAATTTTAAAAAGTATGTAGTAAAATATTTCAAATTTGAAAGAGTTGTAAAAGTAGTGCAATCCGTGTTTTTTTTTTCAAATTTGAAAGAGTTGTAAAAGTAGTGCAATCCGTGTTTTTTTTTAAAAAAAAAAAACAAAAAGTCACGCATTCTATGAATCCGTGACAGACTGTCACAACTTCTAAAAAATCAGTGACTTCATGCTTATAAATTGCACCAAGTGAAGTCCGAATATGTATCCATGATTCATTTGCGCAAATTATGTTTTCTTTCTTCGTTTTGATTTTTCCGTGGCTTTTTTTGTTTGCTTTAATTCTCTCAGTTTGACGTTGTGTTGGTAATACTTTTTTGTTATCGAGCATCATTGTATTTTTGAAGTATTTGACAGGTATTACTTTTGTTTTATAATGTTATTTTTTATAAGAATGTTTAACATTATCATGTAATAATATTGTTCGTTGATTTTGTCATTTATTTCATACGATCTTAAAAGGTATCATTATTATTTTTATTCATAATATTTAAATTATTTTTGTATTTAGTGTTGTTATTATTATGAGAACAATAAAAAATTTTATTTAGAGAGTTGTTAGTTGTACGAGATAACTTAGCATTATTTGACAAATAATTAATTATGAATCATTTTTTTTTTTGCAATATGAAATAGACATCGTGTAGTGATAAATTTTGTTATTTTTTGTTTGAATGACTATAATAATATTTGACTTATATTAAAATATTTTTGATTAACCAATATCAATGTATGGCTCAATCACCGGTGATTTTCATTCCGACACTATTAGTAAATGAATTATTTGTTATGTTGTGGTACACCAAATTATAAAATGTATTTGTTTAAATTTTCGTTATATATTTTTGTTGAAATGACTAATTCTTATATTTTTTAATATATCATAGTTTTCTTATTTTTTGAGGAAGTCTTTTTTTTTTAAAAAAAAAGAATTTATATATTTTGGATATTTAAATAAATCCTACAAATTGAATAGATACATATTTTAATTACAGAAGGTTGTATTGTGAAATTATCTAATATAAATTTTTAAAAATTTGATTGACTGAATTAAATTTGATTGACTGAATTTTATTATNAATAATAATATTGTTCGTTGATTTTATCATTTATTATTTTATTTCATACGAGAGCATCTTAAAAAGTAATATTATTATTTTTGTTCATAATATTTATTATTGTTTGTTGATTGACTGAATTTTATTATTGAAACAATTAATATTATTAATATTTATTTAATGTAATAATAATAACAAAACTAAATGTTTTTTATATTTATTTATTATTCGTCGAATAATATTATTATCATATAATATTATCTCACTACAGAAATACCATGTACTGATATTCTTTAGTAAAGACAACTTAATCATTTAAATTAATTAGCTTATTTACGTACTATAAATTAATAATTATTTTTTAAATAAATTAATCATCTTTATCACATTTACCAATTCATCATCATCATCTACGTTTATTATTTACAACCGAGAAACAAAATAATTTTGTTTAATATAAAATATGTATTTACATTTTGTTGATAAAAAAAATAATATTTGTTATATCTTGATTTTTTGTTTGCAAGATGGTTGAAAATACGGATAATGTGTTATATTTGCAGGGTAGACACATTTCAAATAATATCAATGCTGAAAACATAGATGCACTCATTTCTCCACGCATGGCTGACAAATGTTTTTGGAGATTGCATAATGCTGGGATTCACCTCCGTGTTCATCTATGTCTAGCACGCACGGGTTTATAAGGTGTCATTTAGTGTGGTCCTATTAAAAATTATATAATCACTTGCTTACAGCCATTGTTGAGAGATGACGACGCGAGACACGCACATTTCACCTTACAGTTGGCGAGACAATTACAGGATGTTGTCCTTATTTGGGGGTTGAATATTGATGGCATGCCCATCACTGGTGTAGATATCGCGTACGACAAACATACGTTACAACAGCGTTGCGCAACTTTGTTGGGTTTTACACCTACATCTTCTCAAATTAAAGGTTCACACCTTTATCTGACTGCTTTGCGAGACCATTGCCTAAATAATATGATAATGATCACAATACTGAAGAGGAAGTGACACAATATTCACGTTGTGTGGCATTAATAATCAATTGTGGTTGTATGTTTCCAGACTCGGAAGATGCTGCCGTGAAACTTATGTATTTGCAATTTTTTGAGGACATAGAAATGGTGAATACGTTTAGCTGGGGTTCTACTGTGTTGGCATATCTTTACAGAGAATTGTGCGACACATCAATGGGTTTAAAGGTCGATTTGTGTGGGCTTGTTCAGATACTGCAGGTATTTTTACACTTATATGGTAATTATATTTATTATGCTTAATTTTTCTTATGATGTGACAATTTTTGTTGTATGTTATTGTAGATTTGGGTATGGTCTAGATTTGCTCTTCTCTGCCCTGATAAAGCGCAACAAGTATCTATGTCGGCAGAGCAGAATGGAGATATGCTTCAGGGTCTACCATTCCCACCAAACAGCGCACAATACTAACCAGAAGTAATTAACTTGTAATATTATTTTGTTATGTACTTTTAATGACTATATTGTGTACTTTTTTAAATTGCAGGTGGAGACGTGGATTCTCTTGGACACACACGGCCCATCATTCGGTCTGTATCATGAGAGATATGCTTGACAGGATGGTGGAATGACATGTAGATAAATAATTTAGTTCTTTAAATTTTTGAATGCTTTTAAAATTTAATCTGAATGTTATATTATCAACTTGATAATCCTTTTTTTATTTGTTTTTTATTTTATTTGCTACAGTTTCTATGACCCGTTTATGATATGGAGCCCCCTAAGGTTGCTAGAATTCTTGATGGAAATAAAATCCATCTATGTCGGTCGGCATGTGCATTGATCAATTTTCATATAGTTGAGATGCATAGACCAGAGCGATGTCTTCGACAATTTGGAATGCGTCAGGGTATCCTGCCACCTGCTACTAACTTCGATAATTTCCATAAATTAACGCGATAAGGGCAGAATGTTGAAACATTTCATGTTCGCAATCTTGATTTTGATGTTAACAAAAGTTGTTTTTTTGTCTCTAACAAATTTAACTAAGTGCGCAGAAAGCTACCGAGCCAAAACTGAAGTTATCGAGACGCAAACTGAAAGTGCCAACTGATTGCCCAAACTGAACTAGTCCAACTGAAATACCAATACCAGTTCAACTGATAGGTGGTTCAGCAGAAGACCTTCAGAAGCCCGGTCAGCTGATGAATAGTTCAACTGATGAAGAGCCCAGCTGATCAGTTCAACTGAATCAGTGAAATCAGTTCAGCTGACGAGCCAACTGATTTCATCAGACCAGCTCAAGACCAACTCAGCTGACCAGTTCTGAGCATCGGTTAGGAGCCGATCAGGTTGCAGAACAATACAAGATTATCTAAGTGGAATCCAGCTTTGCACAAGGGTATAAAAGAAATTGTTCAATCAAATGACAATAATGAATGTTGCAGCATATATAGACATGCAACACTCGCGATGAATCAACATACAAATACATGCAATCCAGTGTGGGCAAATCAAACATAAATTGTAGACTATCATCATCTGTGATATAGACATACTCTTCAATGTAACGAGACAACGAGCTATAATAATATTTCGTTGACAATTTGATGCAGAATTTTGATGTGTCGATCTCCAGCATGCGATCACCAGTTGAGAAAATGTAATAGACCGTAGGATTTTAATGAGCCGAGTCGCGGGCATACTATATCTAACCATTCCATCTTCAATAATGACATAGCCACCTACGTATAGTAAAGCCCTCACAGTATCCATGTTTGGAGCGAAAACTAAGATATAATGTATACAATCATAAAAAAATTTAATTATGAGTTTATTACACATATATTAAAATATATATTTTATATTGGATTAAATTTCAATAATCACTTTAAAAATTATTATTATTATTATTATTAAAATATATATTGTCAAATCAATTTAATTACCAAATATATTTAATAAAACCGATGTTTGTATTTATAATAATAAAAATATGTTATGACTTATATTAAAAAATTAAGATTTTGAACTTGTGTAATTATAATTTTTAGAGATATTAATTTTTTATATTAATAATATTAACAATTAAAAATATCAATAAATTTTTAAACAAAACAAAACATAATAAACAGACAAAAAATTCTAATTTACAATATAAAGTTATATTTTTTTAAAATAGTTTTCTACATAATCACAGGATAAAATTTGACCTTAAAATTTAATTTAATCAATTAAATTAAAGTTTTAATTAAGTTATTTCAAAATATATCATTGGATATAAATATGTTAATTAAAATTATTAATTCTTATATTACTTTGCATTAACATAAACATAATTACAATATTATAGATTATATTAACGTGACCGAAGTTATAACGTAACTATACATCATTTCATATTAAAACACTTGTAAATTTTTTTAACAAATATAAAAAAATACTTTATAATTCCATTAGTATTAAGTACACTTATATTAATTCATTCTCATATTTAAATAATATAATTATATTTAAAATACTAACCTTGAAAAATATTTTCAAATATCATCAATTTATATTTATTATTACTTTCTTATTAGTATTCGTATTATTATTTTTATAACGTGATTAATATTAAAAATATAATATTTAACAAAATTATACTTATTCGTATAATGCAAGTGAATAAAATTATAATTATATTAATACAATATAAATAATACAATTAAAATATAACAAATTATTTAAATTACCTTTTCAAATATGGTTGTACGGAATTTGTAATAAAATCAACGAACGATGTTAATATCTGAAATATATGATAAACATTATCAGAATGACAAAAACTTGTATGTGACGATCTCGCATGTTGTATTTTGTGAGACATATCTCTTATTTGAGTCATCCATGAAAAATATTACTTTTTATGCTAAGAGTATTACTTTTTATTGTGAATATCAGTATGGTTGATCCGTCTCACAGATAAATATTCGTGAGACCGTCTCACAAGAGACCTACTCTATCAGAAATATTACACAAAACAAAATATTTTCAATATAGAAAGAAAAATAAAGATACATTACACGTAATAATAGTATCTCTTAATATATAATTATAATATTATCAACAAAATAAAAAAATTACACCTTAAGAAATTTTTGAATAACATTATCAACGATAACATTCATAACGCTATACTCTTGAATTCAGAGTGAGACTCGGACGCTATACTCCAGACTTCCGAATTCATATTGAGACTCGAAGCAATTTATAAGTTGGAAGAAAGTCACATATTCTTAAGAATCTGTAATACACTGCCACGGATTCAGAATCCGTGACAGGCCGGTATCCATGATTTTTTTTTTAATTTTGAATCCTGGATCAAGTTTCCTGGATTGCGCTACTTTTACAACTCTTTCAAGTTTGCAATATTTTACTAAATAATTTTTCGAATTATATTATTTTAAAAAAAAACCCTCCAAACTGCTAAACTATGCATATATATTTTAGTTCCATAATAATATAAAAGCAATGAGCATCGTCATTAATAAATGTAAAGGATTTAGATTTATCAAGCGTCGGCTTCTTGTTCATGAATTCCTATTCACACGCAGCCCGCGCAGAAGATAATTGGTTGTGTTGCACGCTTTATTCATTCTTTTCCCACTGCCAGTCATCACTATTGCTACTGTGATCTTCGTTATCTCGAAACAATTCATCGACGAATTAATCTGGGTTTTTTCTTTGATTCACACTAATTAGGATAGTAGTTCCATGCCTTCCAAATCAGTCAAAGGCGAGACTTTAATCACCGCTATTTTAATCTCCTGTGAGTTTTCCCATTACCATAAGCTCCATTTTTTGGTTTGGGTTCGAGTTTATTTGGTCTCCTAGCTGCCAATTTCTGACAACCCATCTGGCTTTTTTCTCCTTTCCACGTGTTTTCTTACTTGAAAAATGAAGTGTTTCTGCATATTCTTCAAAGAAAATACCAATGGTGGAACTCGGAAATCGGCCTCGAAGTTGAGAAAATCCACTGCGTCTGCGCCATCGAATCGGAGCATCGCAGATTTAAGGGTATTTTCTGTCCCTGAACTGAAGGAAGCAACCCAAAATTTCAACAAATTGCGCAGGATCGGGGAGGGTGGCTTTGGGACTGTGTATAAAGGTGTGATTAAGCCGCAAAATGGTGGGGAAGAACCCACTACTATTGTTGCCATCAAGAAACTCGATCCACAAGGTTGGCAGGGCCACAAGCAGTGGATTGCGGAGATCCAATTCCTTGGAGTTCTAGATCACCCTAATCTGGTAAAGCTTTTCGGGTACTGTTCCTCGGATGGAGAAAGAGGAATCCAGCGATTATTAGTTTACGAGTATATGCCTAATAAAAGCTTGGAGGATCATCTTTTCAACAAGGCAATGCCCGCAATACCCTGGATTACTAGACTACGCATTATTCTCGGGGCAGCTCGAGGAATGGCTTATCTGCACGAAGGTTTGCAAGTACAGGTACTCACTCATCCGGGCAGGCCGAGCATGCGTGAGCGGGGGTTGTCGCCCCTGCGCAATTAAGAAATGTATACGCATTTTGAAGCGCTATTTGGTACATAATATTAAAACCAGGATCGGTTTGTAATGCATATTAATCCTATGGTTCACTGTAAAATCAGATAAACATCATTCGACCCCAGCACTCACTCGCTACCCCTTCGACGGACTTTCTTGATATGCCCCAGTCCATCACCACAATATATCTGACTTTGATCACCCTTTTACTCATTGCATTGTTTGTTGTCGGTCCCAAATTTGTTTTTATGATAGTTGTGCTCTGTAATGTAGGTGATATACAGGGACTTCAAGTCCTCAAACGTCCTGTTGGACAAGGAATTCAATGCCAAGCTTTCAGACTTTGGTCTCGCAAGAGAAGGCCCCACAGGGGACCGGTCTCACGTGTCCACAGCGCCAATTGGGACGCGCGGGTATGCGGCCCCAGAATATGTAGAAACGGGGCGTCTGACGAGCAAGAGTGATGTATGGAGCTTCGGAGTCGTGGCTTATGAGATGATCACAGGAAGGCGGACATTGGAAATAAACCTTCCACTGGCAGAGCAAAAACTTATTGAATGGGTGAGACAGTTTCCTCCCCAGACCAAAAGGTTTGGCATGATAATTGATCAACGACTGCAAAATCAGCATTCCCATAATTCGGCTAGAACCATTGCAAAATTGGCTGATAGCTGTCTCAACAAGAACCCAAAAGATCGTCCGGCGATGAGCCAAGTGGTGGAGATCTTGAATCAAGTTATAATGCAAGAAGAATCAGTCACCAGAAATGATTTTTCAAATCACTAATTAGAATTTTGAAATAATATTTTCTTCTGATGAATATGTAAATTATTTGAAATGAATATTTTCGAATCTCATGTTTATATGCATTGGAATTTATGGGTTATATGTCAAATCGATGATGATGAAGTAGATTAGGTCTTTTGTGGGTTGTATATGTCAAATTGGTGATGAAGAAGTACTTTTTCATGATTGATCCAAATAGAATATTCGTCTAATTAAAAAAAATAGATATGTGAGACCGTCTCAAATGAGTTTTTGTGAAGTAAATAATACAATTGGACTGCGCACATAGTCCTTCATTTCTTCAAAATTTCCATAATTAAGGCACATTTATGCTCCCTTGAATCATTTAATCACCATGTGCAAGATTAGCCACCTTTTTCACAGCTTAGTATGTGAAAATAGTAATGTGCAAGAAGTTCCACCTCTCAGAGCTTGATGGGATTTTCAAGGTTCTCCAAATATTGTGCATGGATTTCACGAGAACTTGGAGGTTGTCTTTTTCTTTATTTTCACATAATGTTCTTAAAATTCTTTTCGTAATAAACAAATTGAAGCTAGTGTAGTTTCTTTCGATTTTTCATTTTTACTCATTAATTTTGAGTCATTTGTTACAAAGAAAGATGAGTGAATAAAGTCATGTAATCAACTTATATTTAGACTATAATCGTATACAATAATGTTTTTTTCCCAATCTCTTCAAAAATTTCAATTTATGCTTGTTATGTTTTATAAGGTGTATATATGGCTAACCGATCTTTTGTAACGAATTGGGAATGCATTGAGTTTAAAGATATAAATCTAAATGTTCAAAGTTTTTAATTTTTAGGATGATTTATGAAAGAAAATATGTTGCACTTGGTGGTATGTAGATGGATGTTTTGGACATCAAATCAGATCTTTCAAAAATTTAGCGCAGAAGAGACAGCTGGACATTGTCGGTGGTGAATGTCGATGTTGTCATTTCCTTTTAATTGCTCTAAACACAAAGTAAAGTACAATATTCATGACATAGTTATTTATTACTAGTGGTTCATTAAATGACTGTATTTCAATTTAACATGTTAAGTACAAAATTGAGTGTATAATCTTATTATTCATGTGAATGAACAATAAGGAGGTTGAATGGTTTGCACAATCCACATTCAAAGTAATTGTTTGGTGAATCGTCTTCTCTGTGCCCTTTTCCACATGGAATCCCATCTTTAGGAATTTTCGGGGAGTAGCCCTCTTCTTATTACTCAATTTTGCAATTCCTCGCACATAATTAAGGGAGTCATTGAAAGGTGACTAAAACACCAGAAACGACAACTATCCGAGCTAACACTTGAGACAAAGAATGCCTTCCGACCAAGTCCCATGAATTGATCGTAACAATATCGTGAACCTTACAAACAAATATGCAAATATTTATGAATTATATTAAACACACAACGTGTATGCATTATTGTTATTAATACGTAAGAATCTTTTGTGACCAATTAAACCTAAAACAAAAAATTTCCCACCCCATCCCACCACAAGTTGTACAAAAATAAATTTTACTTCTCATACATTTATATATAATGTTTATTACTTTGTTCTTAAATTTAACTTTTTTTTATATTATAATATATTTTATAAATATCATAATTAAAACTTTAGAAATACATTGTGCAATATATAAAAAGCAAAAACTTGTTTGACACGATCTCACGGGTCGTATTTTGTGAGACGGATCTCTTATTTGGATCATCCATGAAAAAATATTACTTTTTATGCTAAGAGTATTACTTTTTATTGTGAATATCAGTAGGATTGACCCGTCTCACAAATAAAAATTCGTGAGCCTGTCTCACAAGAGACCTACTCTATATAAAATACACAATACTCGCAACGTGCATTGTGCCAGTCGCTAGTAGTAGATGTATCTAAAACATTGGGATTCGCGCAATTCTACTCACAACGAGGCCAGTTTCCTTCGCAGTGAAACCCATCCATTTTGCTACGCCACACTCCGACAAACTATCCTTTTCTTTTTCCGATCCCTTTCTCCTCCCGATTCCCTCTCAGTTTGCCCCGATTTTTATTTTTCTTGCATTCATGGAAGAAGAGAAATCAGTTTCCCTCCCATACGAATCAGCAGAAGTAAACAATCATGGCTGGCAGAAAGTCACCTACGCCAAAAAACAGCGGAAAAAGCAGGCTGTACAGAACGGATCCGCTGATTTACCTGAAAGAGGTAGCGTTTTTAAGGGCTTGGAGAAGCACTCGGAGGAACGGCGCCGGAAATTGGACGCACAGCGCGCTGCTGCCTCGATTTACGATGACGACGATAAGTTGCCGTTGAGATCGAGGAAGGATTTTGGAGGAGATGAAGATGATGAGGAGAACAGCGATATCGATATCAATTCGAAAGAGAACAATGCTGCGGAGGCGAACAAGAAGGAGAAGTTCAAGAAGCTTAAAAAGCCTAAGGTGACGGTGGCGGAGGCCGCTGCCAAGATTGACGATTCTGATCTCGCAGCTTTTCTTTCCGATATTTCGGTAATTTTTAATTTATTGTTTTGTTAACACCTTTTCGTCTTATTTTCTTCTCGCTCTTTGTGGAATTGGATAATTTCAGTTGGTTGTTTGGAATGTTTTATGTGTAGGGATCGTATGAAGGGCAGCAGGACATACAATTGATGAGGTTTGCCGATTATTTTGGGCGTGCATTTTCGGGGGTCAGCGCATCACAGTTCCCGTGGCTGAAGATGTTTAGAGAATCGGCGGTGGCTAAATTAGCTGATGTGAGTGAGTCGGAAATTCATGTTATCTCTGCGACTAGATCATTACAATATTATGTACTGTGAGTTAACAAAAATCTTAACATGCACTAGTTTGTGGAATGGTATTGTACTGGTGATATGACGATTATTTGAGAACTTTTTCATGGATAATTTTTCAAATTTCGCAAGATTTACTAATTGGTCAAAGGGGAAAGAAATGTTTGTATTAGGATTCTACTAACTACAAGAATCTTGAATTGTTTTGAATTGCAAAATGAGCTACATTCACGATCCCACAATAACTTGTTTTTACTCAAGTCTGAAACCTTGATGGCCCTGTACCCTCTCTGGTGAGAATGGTGAGAAGTAAAATACAATATTTTGAGACATTTCACTTTTCTAATCCCTCTTTACTATATTTTATATGAAAATCTGGAAACAACTTATGGCATGTGTCGGTATTTATTTCCATTCTCTCCGGGGGAGCCTTTCTCGTATTTTTTGGTGCTTTGGTGAATAATGTAGTTTTAGTATTTCTCTTGTAAATCCTAGATTTTGACTTTCTGAATTAGTATATATGCCCCAAAATTTTCAATGTTGGTTGTAAAGTTTGGATGGTTTTGTGTTCCATCATGCTTATGAATATGATATCTTTATCTCAAAAACTGATTGTGTGACGTTATTTGGGATGCCTGATTGAAATTTTGATTACGAGAGCCAGATAACAATCTATGAGTTACTATGATTCACTTGCATTTCTTAATATCTCTTGCTTTGCCAAAAGATGGTTTTTTTCTTACACGGATCACTAGTACATTCTTGGGAACTAATGAGAGGTAAAATAAGCTTTCGAAATTGTCATAGATGATTCTAATTCTTTTGATGAACAATGAGATTCCTTGTTCTTTGTTGGACAAGCAATTGACAGAAGCATTTTGGAACAAATTTTCTGGGTGACAAAACTGAAGGTGTTCTCTAAAATCGAAATTCTTTCTTTATTGTGGTATCCGATCATATTTGCTTGCTACTATTTCTCGTGGTTGTATGGATGAGAACTTTACGATGTGATCTGTCTGGTATTTTGTTTTGGTTTTATTTTAATGTTTTTTATTGGTATTTAAGTCCACGAATTGCTTTATTTCTTACAAGCAGGTACCTGTTTCTTGCATTTCTGATGCTGTTTACAAGACCTCGGTTGACTGGATCAATCATTTCTCCTATGATGCATTAGGGACCTTTGTGTTATGGTCATTTGACAGATTTCTTACTGGATTGGTAACCCAATTGTTGGGGCCTAAGGGCTCAAGGAAAGGAGCGGAGCCATCATCCTCGAAGTCTCAGGTATGTACGATTGATTTTCCTTTTTCTGTATTTCAGTTAATGAACTCTTCTCTCCTTATGTCAGTTACAAAGCTCTCTTTTGTGGAAATTTCTTGAATAACTGCTGTTTTACATTGACAATTTCTTCTGCAAGTACCATCTGAACTAAAAGTTGCAGTATGTGACATCATTACCCACTACTTTTAATGCAAAAACAAATATATCCAAGATTTCAATTTTTCGGCACTCATCTGGAGGTACATATGCTTATTCAACATGTAATGGATTATTGAAGGAATATTTATTGTTGATAAAAAAACTTTTAGATGGTGCTTGATAATAGTCTACTTGTTCTTTTGCGATAAAAGGTTCCAAATTTTGTAACAAAATTTCTCTGAATGTGACGTGATATATTGAAATCTACTTGAAACGCGTTTATATTGATGATTATGAGAGAGCATTACATTTCAGAGGTTGCACATGCATGCAGAAAGATGTAGCTACATTATTATCCGTTGTGTTACCTCCTGAACTAAAAAGGAATTTAACTCACGAGAAGGTTTATTTTTTTTGCTAGGTAGTTAAACTTCATATCATTGACTACTTTCCTATTTTTATCTAATATTGCTTTGTACATCCGACTGATCAGTTTTGTACAAGATCCGTAAGTTCTATCAAGGGAAATGTTATTTATAGTTTTTTCTTGGGAAGCAGTATTCCAGTTATTTTCTCAATTTATTCGCATGGACTACTTCCTAATAACAGCATACCATACCATAACATGTTGTTGATTCTGAGCATTGCCATCTCATCTAGCCTTCTGGTGCATACTAATTGTTGATATTGCAGGTTGCCATCTTTTTAGTCTTAGCAATGGTATTACGGCGGAAACCTGATGTGCTAATAAATGTATTACCGATGTTCATGCAAAATTCAAAATATCAAGGACAAGATAAGCTTCCAATTATTATATGGATGATAGTTCAGGTGTGTAAATCACGTTTATCCTCTTTGAAATTAGTTCTGATCAGAGCTGCTCCTTGTTCCCTGTGACTTTTGTATTCCATGCTAAAGTTTAACCCTTTTGTCTAGGCCTGTCAAGGAGACCTGGCTGTTGGATTGTACCTATGGGCACATCATATTTTGCCAATACTTGGAGGAAAATCGGGTTCTAACCCACAGATTAGGGACTTGGTTTTGCAGCTAGTTGAAAGGTTTAATGTCATGATTCTTTTCAAAACTTGCTGCAATTGATGCTCAACTGAGTGCTTTCGGTTGATAATGTTTTGCTTTGAATTAATAAATGGTTTAATCCATGCCTTAGGATACTGGCTGCACCTAAAGCTCGCGTTGTATTAGTTAACAATGCTGTTAGGAAAGGGGAGCGTTTGATGCCACCGGAATCCCTGGACTTTCTGTTACATTTAACATTTCCTGCATCTCCCGCGCGAGTTAAGGTAGGTGCATCAATTAAACTTTCTTTGTGTTCCCTCAATGACTGTCACTTCTCTTTCTTCTGGGTGAGTGAAAGCAAAAGTCTGGGTAGTTTCAAAAACTAATTAGTTTATTGGAGACCCAAATTTCTTCAGTTTTCACCGACAAATTTAAAGCTAATTTTGTTTCTGTATTTGAAGATAAAAATTAGTGGATGGCTTGTTTTAACTTTGTAAAGTGTTGTTGTTTATTGAATCTTGCAGAGTATCAAACAAGTTTTTGAAACACTTTAAGGAAAATTCAGAACGTTTTTTTAAAAAGTTGTCTAACATTTATTTCTGGAACTCACTGCACAAAAATTTCAATCCATGGGTAGCCTTTGTAAAGGACATTTGCATGGTGTCGAGCAGTTCTGACAAGTTTTCTTTGTGCTTGTGTTTTCCATCATTCACATTTTTATCGCTGATTCTGTATGATAGGCTACTGAAAGATTTGAGGCAATCTACCCCATCCTCAAAGAGGTTGCTCTTGCTGGTTCTCCTGGAAGCAAAGCCATGAAGCAGACCTCACTGCAGATACAAACATTTTCTGTGAAAGCAGCTGGAGAAGGTAATTTTGAACTGGAAGTGGTATATGTGATTCTTTCTATAGTGATTGAGAATTCTTGAAGAAATTTTGAAAAATGATGCTCTTCAGGAATTCCAGCACTATCTCTGGAAGCAACAAGCATCTTCATATGGTGTTTAACTCAGAATCTTGATTGCTACAAGCAGTGGGTAAGCTTTTATGCTTCATATGAGTGGTTTGGTAAAAAATATATGTTTGAATTTCTTTTTAGAACTACGTGAAACTGATCGTTATATTAATCACAATTGTTATCTAAGTTTGTTCCATTTCTGACAATGGTCCAGTGTCCTTTTGCTTAAGAAAAGGACTTCCTTTTTCTCATTCACTCCTGTATTTGTTCTTCCTTTGAACTTCTATCCTTCATAGTATAAAATTAATTTTGACAGGACAAGATTTACGTAGATAACATAGAGGCCAGTGTAGCTGCCTTGAGAAAGCTTGACGAGGAGTGGAATAATTTTTCTTCTAAACAGTCTTCTCTTCAAGCACTCACTGAAACCTTGAAAAGTTTCAGACAGAAGGTTGTCATGATTTTACTTGTATTCTTACCTCTCGATATGTATGAGTATGATACTATATTTGGGATGAACTCATGAGTTAACCGATTCAATTTACAGAATGAAAAAGCATTGAGTGACGATGCTCACCAAGCTTTCTTCAAGGATGCAGATAAATATTGTAAGACAATATTAGGAAGGCTATCAAGCGGCCGTGGTTGCGTGAAAACCATGGCTGTTACTGTTGTGATACTAGCTGTGGGAGCCGCCTTGTTTTATCCGAGCCTGAATGTGTCGGATTGGAAGAGGTTATCCGTCGTATTGAACAAAATGGTGATTGGTGATTAAAAAAAGAAGTTTAGTTTCTGATCTCCTTCGAACCCTGGAATACTAATCCTATATCTGCCTGAAATAAAGTGGCGGAAGAGTATAGGTTTTTACGCAGTATAAAGTGATACTGTGTAAACTCAAATAGAAATTATGGAAGCCATCGAATCGACAATTTTGGAACCAATTTTGTTCCCGTTATTTCTTTTAATACATTCAGCCGTTCAGAGGTATGGCTACTTGGCGCAACGCAGCACTAATGTTTCATTCTTTTTTGTTATTATTTTTCAATATGCCCACACAGAATAATATATTTTTCCTTGAGTAAGAGTGTTTAATTGTGTTAGTTTGTTACTGATAAATTTTAGCCGCTGTCACCCTTCTTTGCGTTGGGTGGTCCTGTAGATACATCGATATTCTGATATAAATCGATGGCGCGGTCTAAAATTCGAGATGGGTTTCATCTCAGTTAAGAAATTTGACATCCAAAAATAATTTTAAATGATATTTTTACTTTCTTTATGTTTTTGGTGATGATAATTACGTTTGACGCTGTAGTTTATATTTTTTTGTTTTGGTCCTGTTAAAAATAAATTTGTATTTTTAGTTTCATAACTTATATTATTATTATTTTTTATTTTTGGTCATGTTAATGATGTATTTGTTTTTAGTTCAATATTTTATATGTTTTTTGGTTCTGCAAAAGGTAAATTTACATTTTTTGTCCATTAATTTTTTTAATCAAAGCTCGTCGTGTTTTTTTCAAATAATATTTTAAAAAAATCACGACATTTATGCAAGTTTATTTCCAAAATTCAAGTCCACATCCATGTTTGTCATATAAGCAATTTTCAACAGATTCCGGTCAAAGGATAAAAAAAAAACATGTAGGTCAACGGGCTAAAAATTCAAATTCATCGATAATAGAAGCAAAAATAGAAAAAAAATCATGCAATTTATAGGACTAAAAACACAAATATAGCGTTAACAAGCAAAAAAATAGAAAAAAGAAAATGCAATTTTTAAAAGTGAAAAAATGCAAATTAGTTTTTGGTGTATTGGAGAGTAATCACAATCTCCACCATAATTAAATTCATCCAAATCTGTAAATTGAATCCACCATATTATAAATAAATCCATCCAAATTAATCTACGCATAGCTTTACATAACTATATAACAAAATGAGAAAAAGGTGCTTGTATGTTGCAGATGATCACAAAAATGTAGTAATATTAGTCATAGTCTTCTGGTTTAGCCCATGGGTACTTCAAGAATCCACCTTTAATCTCGGAAGGATTTTCTGGTGTGGACCAAGGATACTTCATTGATGGATCTCTAGGGAACTTTCTGAAGTTGAGAAATGGTGCCCAAAGCAATACCCTCCACATTTAAAAAAAAAAACATCGCCATTTTTCAGCTGACTAATTTTTAAGAATATCATTTTCCACTCAATCTCTTCTATTCAGCAACCATGTTAATTTCATGCTTATTTATATATATTTAGTAAGCTAATGTATTACTTGAACCAGTCATTTTCCTAAATTGAGGATGAATACGAGTTCATAGTGTAGTCGTGCTTGTGCGGGTCTAGCCCAGGCCGTAAAATCAAGAGATATCCATTGTAGCTAGGGAGGACACTTACCCCGCATAGAAGATGAAAACGAACATGAATTGCAGATACATTTCCAATAAGCCCCTCCTGTACCATCTAACCCGAAGCCAATTCATTATGATGGGCTGCACCACCAAGTACTTTTGATTACCAACATACTCAATATCCCAGCTTTATTTATTTTAGTATGCTTATTGAGTCATATGTATTGACTTACACGTCAGTTTACAAATCTTAAATGTACTTATGAAAAAATTATTTTTCAAATAAAATATATGGATAATTTTGTAATTTCAAATGTAATATGGAGCTGATTAATACGTTCGGCATGTTCCATGATTATTTATCAGGTTGAAAAGATTGACATTTATAACATTTCACTCACCGGAGCAACAATGAAATACAGGAAAGCCGCAATTCCCGACTGGATCAAAACCGAGGCCAAGTCTTCTTCATCGTTCACTCCCGTCACCGCAAAAGCTGGCTCCGCAATCTGTACCCACACCAATCAAATTATAAATAATTTCTTTTTTTAAAAAAAAAACCCTGAAAATTTACTGACAAAACACAATCCTACAGTCCCCAGAAGCGCTCCAACTTGAATTGCCAAACCAGGAATTTCAGCCACCGAATCTTTGATTATCTTCAAGCTGAAACTGGTTCCTCCCTGTCATATCATCAGAAAGAAACACGCAAATTCGAATAATATCAATGATAATTCAATCTTTTTTTACGTCAAAATTTTAATAAAGTCATGTCCTGAAAGATTGTTGAAACCTGATTAGCTGAGTTGGGATATAGATGGGATTGGGTTTGTTTACAAGAAATGGATGAAGAACGAAATTTGGGATTACAGGGATGGAAGAGAGATGGCAGAGCCTTGGGGATGTGGGAGCTCAATGAGTTCATTTTTTAGCCAATAGTGTCGTCTCCTTATCCTTTTACTGCTTATTTTTCAGTCGTTCTTATTATTTGTCAGCGCAAAATTATTTTGGAATTCATCTAAACAACCACATCCCATCTTTTCCTTGTCGTTTCTTATGTTTTATATAACTAGCAAGTAACACGTGCGTGGCCACGTGGTGAATAAACGGTATAACAAATAAGTGAACATAAAACACTTATATTGAATGAAATCGAAAGAACCACTTTCTATTGAAAATTCATAATATAAAAAAGCATTAACAAATTTTTTTCTTATTTAATTTTCAGTTTTTGGGTCATCTCTGTATGACTGTTTTGTCAAAGTTTCCTCATCATTTTACTGAAATCATCTATTTTTTCATTATCTTGAATTTTTATGTTTCTCCTTTGATACATGATGAATTTTGTTTCTTTTTTTATGTGTTTTTATCATTTTCTTAGTGTTTGTTGTCTTCTTATCTTCATGTTGTACTTGTTTTGCTCTTTCTTTTTCGTTCGTTCTTTTCTTATCTTCATTTTGCATTTCATTGATGTTTCAGTTCTTTGTTTTCTTATCAGTATTTCTCGAGTTGTGGTTTCTCAAATCCATCTACAATTATTGTTGTTATTCCATTTTTAGTCGAGACAGACTTGTCTAATTTGAAAAGAAAATTATGATCTTATTTTCTTGGTTGATCAAGTATTGTTAAATGCTCCAAATTACTTTTTTTTATGCAGTATAAAATTTGTAGTTATTGGCAATATGTAGGAGAAGTTGGTAAAAAATCTCCAATCAAAACATTTCTTTGGGTTCACTCTCTACCCACAAAATTGTGGTACTATGTCATACAAATTGTGGTACACTTCATGTGAAAATGTGGTACTAAAAAAGTACTCAGGGACGAAACACAAAAAAAAAACGACGGCTGGGGACTGAAGGTCAATTTCCCGCAATATGTATTGAATTATTATAATATTATTTTAAAAATATTTTAATTCACCTTAGTATGCATGTCAATTATTTTTTGATAGAGAAACCAATAAATGTCTCAATAACCTCTTCGAACAACGTCACTCTAGCTATTTCATTTTCATCTTGAACCATCATTATTATCTGGTACTTGAAAAATTAATTGTGAGAAAGTATACAAAATAAATAAATATTTTTAAGCATGTAAAGTTAATTATAGTTGCAATACCTTGGGACGATCTCGATATTCAGCTTCACAAAGTGTTGAACAAAACTACTTCCCTCCGGTGAATAGCAATGTCATCTTGTTTTTGAAAATTATTTAATGATCGAATCTTCTTGATGATGTCAATGATATATGTGCATAATTATATTATTCGATTAAAAAAATATACGTAAATATCAAAATAAATAAAATAGAAACATGATTTGGTCATTAATGTAATTTGAATTACTTGCTAAATTATCAAATTCTCCTAAGCGAAAATTAAGTTTGCCTAAATTTGACTTCTTGCAACTCGGTGACTAAAGTTTCTTTTCGCATTATCAACTCAATATTCGAGTTTACATTTGGATAACAAGAATTTATTTCCTTTAACGATTGAATTTCATATAAGTAACTTTTTTTTACACTTTAAAAGCTGCTCAAATTGTTGAATAACATTTAAAAAAATCAAGCAATGTACCATAGTTTCTTGCAATACCATATTTTTATTGTTAGTACATAAATGATGGTCCGAAAATAATGCTATTATTTGTTTTAAAGAAATATAGCATTTAAAAAGTAGTCACTTGTACATTTATGAAAGTTAACTTTCGAATAATTTTTGAGTTACGTCTTGTTGAAATTTGATATCTTTGTTGAATAATAAATACTTTGACTGCTATATTTTTTTGATCATGTTGGAACATATCAATCAGCATCACATCAAGATTTGTCATTATTAGTATGCCTTTATTACGGGCGTGTAAAACTTTTCTTTGGCTAGTGAAGTGGGTGCATGGTCTGCCGTATATGATTGAACCTGATTTAAAATTGTTAATAACCATCGTGACAAATGATATTAACTATTGGCTTTGAAGTAATTTTCATTTATTTAATTAATATTAGCTATTTTTCTCTTCAGCTACCCTAATTATTATCTTCGTTAGACTAATTATGTGATATATAATTAAATATATAATGATTGTTTATTAATTACACGTTACAAAACTTATGATAATTGAATATATTTTGATTTTTTTATGAATATTTGAATATAGTGAAATCTTTATAATAATTTATTTAGCACTTGGCATATTTATACGTGTTAAATTAAAGCACTTGGTGTAATCATGAAGATGAAAAACGATTTTATCTGTTAAATTTCGTTGTTGTTAATTTTTAAAATAATAATACTATTAAATTGATTTTTTAAAGTGAGTGGTTAAATTATTTCAAAAAATAATCATGTATACATTTGTTTGGAATGTTTTTCTCCTTAAATTGATTTGCAAAACTTACATGATGTAATGATTATAATATATATTAGTTATATAATAATATTAAAGTTAGGAAAAACCAATATACGATTAATAGATGGAAGGACATTTCCGACAATTACACAAATCAACTCACTCTTTTAAAGAAATACCTCATTTGGGTACATGTATAAAATAGTTATGTGAGACCAAGCTAACCATAAACTGAAATTAAAAGGAAAAATGAAAATTATATTTTATTCAAATAGAATCCCAAGCTAATATTTGGACTAACAGTTTATTATTCTATTATATTTTTATTCGATGTGCCTGAATTAAATATTGTTTGACTGATTTTTGAGTGTCATGCACCTCACTAATCATCAGTCATTTACTCTACTCCGTAGAATACATATACTGATATATATATGT